>NC_040879.1:14254593-14555504 GCF_003676215.2 Rhopalosiphum maidis
ATTTATACCGATTTCTCCAACCTATAAAATCAATTCTAAACAGTGTAAAAAAATATGTAAATGACAAACGTCGAAAAAAAACGAAAAATAATAGCAATCATGGAATAAATGCTTAAACGTACCTGGTATATTCAAAAGAATACGATTTCGATCGATACCAAGGTTAGGTTTCGTTTAAATTCATACGTGGACAGAACTTATTTTTATACCTAATGCAACACGACTAGATAATTAAAAAAAACCTACCAACCTCCAATAGTCTAAATTAAAATAAAATACTACCAACCTATTTGTCATTAGAATAGTCACGTACTCGCTCATGATTATGTAAAAGTTTCAAAATCACATTAAAATTAAAATTTTCGTTTTTAAAAATGATATCGTAAGTATAATGATTGCGCTTGTTGAATACAAACCAAAACTGACACAACGATGTGACGGTCGGTATACGAATGGTTTAAATTCATCGTATTATTAAAAGTAATTGAAAACAATTGTTATTCGTTCGTTGTGTGACGATTGCGTTAATTGATTGTTGTTTTGCGAGAGACTTTCCTCGTGATTTTATTTGAACCCAATTATTCCAAAACACCGATGACAACAGTAATATACTACGACGTCGATCGCCGTCGATACTAAGTCTTTCCAGATTAACATATTTAAAAAACTAGGTAACGGTTACAGAAATATCTGTCGGCGACTTAGCTACAGTAACGTATAACCGTATTCCCGTTTCCTGCAGCGTATAATAGATAAATCAATAAAATGTCATTCGAGCTTATCGTATCACGGACATTAGATAGGATGTAGATTATAGGTACACGCACACGGTGGTGTATTTGATGTGAAAAAAGAAAATGAAAAACGTCTACCTATACGATTTATTTTCAACTCATACATTATCGTACAGTGACCTAAGCCCCTTCAACTGTCTGTTTCACTTAATCATTTGCACACAGTCCTAAAAAAAAAAGCGTTGTGTAATAACAAAAATGTTGTGACTATAAAATATTAAAATATATGCCATGATTGAGAAACAAATCTGCAGTGTGCAATGATATTTTTTAATATTTTAATCAAATCAACTCAAAATCAGTAAAACAATAGTCTAAATTATACATTTTTAAACTTCTTTTTCATCGTTAAATAGCACCCATTAAAATCGATCCGACACATCGACTGCTATTTAATGTGTTTTTGAGTTTGTTTAATTATTTTTGTACAATCGAATTAGTACCCAAAATCTAAGTGCCATTTTTGATTGCGAATGTGTATTTGTCTTTTGATTATGTTATTTGCTCATCTACAATAAGTTAAATAGTTTTCGAACAATTCCTACGTAAAATGACGAATAACAATGAATTAGCTGGTAATATAATAATATTATGGCGATAGGAATTATTATTTATCTCACTCGAAGAATAATTCTGTGTTGTGTATTATGTCAGTATGTCACTGTCGACTTTCAAACACCTCTATTCGCTCCATTTATATTATTGTAACATTAGATTAGGACTTGGTATAATTTAATTAAATTTGTATCATAATGTATATTATTTGACTAGGAATATTTATCAGTTTCGTATAATTAAGGGTATGCGCCTGATTTAATTTTGTACCTGCTCGCAATAATTTCGTCGGGTCCCATTCGTTGTGAAATAAACCACCGTGGAAAATTAATTCACTACTCTCATAATAACTCTCATATTATATTAATCATTACAAGACCTGGGTCTATTTTACGGAATATATTATACTGTTTGATTCGCGGTTCTACTATATATCAGAGATTTCCAACCTATTTTACTTGACTGCATAATTGGTAATTTTAAATATGTTCGTCACATATTATACATTTCAAAAACATTTTAATATTTAATATAACAAAATTAATGTGATACTTGGGACCGGTGTTTTATTTTTTTTAAATTTTCTTTATTCTGGTTGTGATTATTTAAAGTCCCAACCGAAACTCTGTACATTCATCATAACAGCAAATTATTCCACAATAATCCAGGTTTTTCATAAAAAATAATTTACAACGTATTAAATATGTCTTTGCCAGCTGATTTTAAATCTATGGAAATAAAAACTGTTCAACAAAATATTGTTATTAGTAACAGACCTCCAGAAACTTAATAAATAAGGTTTAAATCTTCTGTCATCATAATATATATCATTAATTTTTCGTTATACATATTGTTTGTTAAGATTAATGTTTACTATACAAATGTCTTTACGATATGTAATCATCAAACATTTAGATCCAGACACTACTTTTAATATAATATAAAAGTATAACCTTAAAATACATTATTTCTGAGAATCCCTAACTATGCATTATTACTATAAGTAGTTTCAAATTTGTGGTAGTGCTCCAACTTTTTATTGAAGCTTTGTTAGAAGTGCACTATTTTTTTGAAACTATGCAAAAGCGTCTGCTTTTTTTCGATAATAATATATAATATCAATAGCAAGGAACATCACTATATAATCTAAGATTGTTTAAACGTAAATATGAACTACTTACTTACTTTGACTCTTTGAACGATACTTTTTATATGTACTTGAATTACCAAACTATTAAAAGGTTACTTTTATATCCGAAAAAATATTTATTCTAAATTAAAAAAAAAAAAAAAAACCGCTTACGCTTTTAAATAAAATACAGATATAACGTTCCCCATGCCGTATTATGTGCAAATAAAAATGTGTACTTAAATTATACATTTATACGTGGAAATTTTCAGATTTAACTGTTATGCTCAAGGATTTCCTTTGTAATCAAGCCTAACTTGGCCTAACAATACTATATACATAAAACTATAAAAGTCACACAAAAATTAGCAATTATTGAAGCAAGTTTTTTTATTGTTATTGTATAGATCGTCACATTATAAGAAGTGACTTTTGAACACCGATTGTTATTATTATTGTTAAAAATAAGGCCCCCAAGTTAATTACATTAGAAAGTTTTTTTTTATGACTGTGATTTTTTTGTTTGGAAAGTTAAAAGTGTGTTCCTTGAAAAGTAAATTTTACATTAAAAGTTTTTAGTATAATTAAAAGAAATAGGTATTTACACTTTTATGGAATTTATATGTATTTGTTTAATTATAATTAAACTAATAATGTAATTTTTAGTTTAGTTTTTTTTACATACCAAAGTGTGTTTTGTGGAAAATATAGTGATCCGAAATCTATGCATTAGAAAAAAATGGTCAAGTCAAATAATTGTTTTACTGATATGCGAAGTACTCGCAAAAACGAATTTATTATTAATTGTACGGTTAAATATATAGTACCTACAGGTAATATCATTAAAAATTAAAACCTATTAAATATTAAACAAACGTTTGATTTCAAATGCCATTTTCGAGTAGTGTAAACTATTGTATTCAATTTTTGGTGCAACAAAACTTCTGTCTATATGATATGTAACAATAATTATTAGATTTGGATTTAACAAAATATGAACATGAAAAACTTTAAAATTGTAAATAAATATAAAAACTTGCAAATATAGAGAATAAATTTCAAAAATTCAAAATTGATACAAATGAATTAACAGTTACATTCAATTTTTTAATGTACATGTATTAATCTAACATATTAATTTTTATAAAATATTACTAATTTTAATGAAATTTAATGGAAAATTGGGTATTTAAAAATAATAGTGCGTCGTTCCCATAATTTTCATAACTAAACGTTGAATTTTCAAAGTTTTGTTTTAATGAAAAAATTGACTTGTGCTAGATTGTTTAAAAAAAGAAAATAGTTACGACAAATTGGATAGGTGTATCCTTATTTTTAGTCATGTCTTTTAGGTAGTGGCATTTGAACTATATATATAAATAAGAACTTTATAATGCGTTTAATGTGTAAATAATCTTTATATATCTCATATAAAACAAAGTAACATTTTTATGTCTAAGATAATCTTGAAAATTACTAAACGATTCGAACAGACCGAACAAGGTGTTTTTTAATTTTAAAAGTACATTGCAGACCAGGTTATAAGTATGGTTTTATAGACCTAACTCCTGCCTGCCCACGGAATATTGAGCAATAAGATAGGATCACACAAGTGGCACCAACTGTCAGTAAAATAAAACTAAAATAATTGAAAAACTTTTTCCCCGTCGAAGTCGAAAGTGAACCAGGTAAATTATATACACTACTGTATTAATTTAGTTATTCAGTTTTCAGTTAACTTTAAATTTTAATATAATAATCATAAAATCTATAAAAAAAAGAATTAACGATTTACCAGTGAACTGAGTTACACTATAACCGAGATACAATAATATAGCGTCATAAATTTGTTCATTTTTTAACGGGCGAAGTTGAGTTATATAAATAGTAATTATAAATAATTGTATATTAGTAATTTAATCTATAAGTTATTGGTCATTACAGATATTACAAAGAAATAAATCGTAACGATGTACGGCTGCAAAAAATTGTGTTGGTTCCAATTATTTTGTGAGGAGAACTAAAAACGTACAAAAACATAACGCTTATCTAGTCACGAATTACATTCAGTTATACGGTCATTAATAGTCAATAGTCGGTTTGCCCATCGAATATATATATTAATGAATAATGATATTGATAATTATATATTGTATAATCGCTTCTAAACACAAGAGTATACTTGTTTTTATTTTAAATAAAATATTAAATGCATTGAAGAACAAAAAAGTGTATTGGTACTAATTTTATTACGATTTTTTATAATTGTTTATGTTTGAAATGTTTCAATGATTAATGTTCAAAAAAAAATCTAATAACACCCATAAGGGACGTTCCGAGCGAGATCGCCACGACTTACTCATCGCCCCCCCCCCTCCACCCATACATTTGTAATCGATGTTAACGAATAAACCCGGAGACAGCACACTCGATTCATGTATTTGGGATGTAGGCATCGGACACCTCGAATCCGTAATGTCACCAAAATCCCGAGTACGTCCTGTGCGACCTTTGCTGTCGCTCGAATTACAACAAAACAACTATTTTAATTAATTTTGTTTGAATTTCGTCAAAATCTTATCCATTTAAAGTTTGGACTTCTATAAAATATGTTTCTTTACAACAATTTAACCGTCACAAATACGTTGACATAGAAGAATATCTCATTTTGGACGTCAACCCTACAATCGCCTCTCACCCCCCCCCCACACACACACACCACCACACACACACACACACGCCAATCACTGATACTTTTCATTAATATAATTAATATAAAGTTACTTTAAGTAATACAAATATTTTTTTATAACTTTGTTTATGTATCATATACTATTATCAATATAATATCATAATTTATAATAATTATCCAATTTTTGTTGACGTAATAATTATAAAAACATATTATTTATTTATTTATTCTTTCCCCTTCCACATTAATACTTTTTACCAAGTTATTTAGTTTAAACATCTTATTGTCACTATATATTATTGTTTAACTATATTTTAATGTATCACTGATCGAAATAATATTGTATAACTTGCCATTGTTATTATTGTACTGTTTATATCGGGCTAATGCCCATTATTAAATAAATAAATATTATCGGACGAAAAAATCGGTACTCAACACACGCGTACCTGGGCTACATATTGTAGACCTCGGACACCTCGAATCTGTGATGTCGCCAGAATCCCGAGTACGCCCTGTGTGACCCTTATTGCCGTCACTCGAATTACATCAAAACTAGTTTTGATTATTTTTTCGTATAAATTTCGTCAAAACCTTATCCATTCATACGAATCCCGACAACGTTCTAAAATATACGTTCCTGTATAACAATAAATCTTAACGAGTATACGACGTGTCAACCACGATGAGGAATATCTCTCGTCTTACAGATGACGTCGACCCGCCTACCGCCTCTCCCCGTCGTCGTCACCCCCGCGTAGACGTGTCGCTACACATGATATAATGTCGCCGGGGAAAAAAATCGGCACACGCGTGCGTACCTGGGCCACATGTAGACGCCGGACACCTCGAACCCGTAATGCCAAGATCCCGAGTACGCTCCCTGTCCCTTGGGGCCGGTGCACACGCCGTGCCCGTGCGCCTTGCCGTCCTCCCAGCCACCGCAGTACGTGCCGCCGTCGTCGAAGTCGAACCGGCCGCCGTTGATCAGTATCTTGTTGGTGGTGGCCGTCCCGGTGGCCGCTGTCGACGCCGGCGAGTTGCTGGACAGCTGCTGCTGGTGCTGCTGCAACAACATCTGTTGCTGCTGTTGCTGCTGCAGCTGCTGTTGCTGCGGTACGCCGTACCCGTTGGGCGGTGCCGGCGCGGGCGCCGCCGTCACGCCGCCGCCCGCTTGCATGATGGCCGCGGATGACGCGCGCTACGCACTACTCGCCGGCCGGCTAAAGGAAAACACGCGAACGCTGCTGGTGACGAGCTCCATCGTCGCCGCCGTCACCGTCGTAGTGTCCGTCACGCCGCCGCCGCCGCCACCACCACCGCACCCGCCGCCGCCGTAGCAGCCGGACAGCCGAATTTACTACGCCGCGGCCCGGTGACGGTGGTGCGCGTGGTTTTTCGCGTTTCGCCGATTCCTCGACTCTGCAGACCGCCCGTCTTCGTACCTGCAACACGTTTAATAATAATATCATATTAATACCATCGTGCAGATAACGGTATGATCATAATACGGTATGTAGGCAATCAGAGCCGTGCCGTTAAGATTTGGCGCTCAGTGAAAAATTAAAAATATTCGCCCCTTATTTTATTTATCATTATGCATTTCAATTTTTTTGGCACCCCTTTAAACCATGCGCCCGGGGCGCATACCACTAGCCCCCCTCCCCACGGCACGGCTCTGTAGGTAATACGGTATGTAGGTAGATATCTCGTCGCGAAAACTATAACACGTCGCGCGCGCTTTCGAGAGGAATATCCATAGACCTTATACTAATAAACTGGCCTTTTGTACACGAAGAACGGTCACAAATAGAAGGCGCTTTTCGGTGACTGAGGGACTGTAAAAGTATTGTATACGATAAAATATATTATTATGTCATTATAATATTATGCCACAAGAAATAAAAAAGAAATGATAATATTACCATATTATTGTACGATTGTACATTATATTTAACATACAATGACAACATTGATGTTATTATACTGTACGTCACTGCCGTATGTCTTACCGGTTACTACCACAGCTATGCTACATGGGCAAGGAAAGTCTATTAGTATGATGTCTATGGGAATATCAAATCTTGTATAGCCGAGCTTATTGGACCCACGAAATTAAAAAAAAAATAATAATAATCTAACGACGAAAAGTTCCATGTGCGCGCACAGTGGTCGTGGTTGATGTCTCGGTGGAAGGCACGCCACTGTGGTGACGGATTTATCAAAATCGATTTCAATCGTCGCATATACACATAATACGTATAATAAAAACGGTTACGACCAGAGGACGCTGATCGTCAGCTTTATATTTCTTAGGATATTTTATTTTACACTATTTAATATTAAAATTAGTACCCATAGGCGAAATTTAAATAAAAAAAAAAAATGGTTGCTTAAGCTCTTCATTTTCCGGACAAAGCGTTGAATCGCTACTAAACGTGATTTTATAAAAAAATTATTTGAGAGTGCTAATTTTAAAATTGGGGGTGCTAATACACCCTAAACGCGTCTATTTTAGTGTACCTAATTCATATAATCTCACCCTAACCCATTAATAACTTACAAGTATAACGACTTAACAAGTCGATCGACGTACCTCCGTAGAACGGAATCGATAATGGTATTATTATTTATTTAACATAATCTACGATGAGTAGCACACTAGCACCTATACAACCACGCAGTTTTTAGATTAATTATTCATCTAAATATTTTAAAAATATCACTATACTTATAGAAAATAATAATATACGTAGTGGCGAAGAGTTTCAAAAATGTTCAAAATGTTTTAAAAAATATTATACGTGATCTCGTAAAAATTTAAATTATTTATAGTTATTCATTTTTTAAATTAAAATAATAAAATGTTTTTATGTTACGTAAATATTCCCGATTTTATTCTATATTTTTTTTTTTTTTTTAGTTTTTTCTCATTTTATTAAGAAAACAGCAAATATTTGCTCTTGATATAACCTCACTGTTAGAAATATATAATTTATTCTTATATTGAACAATACAATAAAACTTTCTACGAACTCTTTTTCACACTTTTGAACCACCCACTCTATAATATCCATAACAACGAGTAACCTAACTTATATTAAAGACAAAAGTTTACAGTATTTTATTTAATGAAAAAAACTTGTCCAAAATATCATTGAGATCCTCGGTGGTCAGATTTTACAATAGATCCTTGAGAAATGTAACTATTTGTTTTACAACCATCTTAAAAAATTAAGAATATATATTTATGAGATAAAAACCACGTACTTATAATAATAGATATTTTTAAGTAAATATAACTCATATAATAAAAAAACTATACTGGTATCGCGGTTATATACTAAGAACTAAAAATAATTGGAATTAAATTTATTTTTGTATTTTACTTCGAGAAAAAAAATACATTCTAAATTATCTGAATTATTCCGAATTATTCTGTTTAATAATGCCTATATTTATTTAAATTTATTCATTTGTAATTAAAATCGAATTTAAATATTTAATAGGTATTCAATTCGACATCACTGGGTCGTTCGGCTCGTATCGGTTCGATTTATAATTAAAAAGTTTGGTTGGAATCCAAATTTTTTAGTTCAACCCACCGCTAATAATTTTAAATTGTTGATAGTGATAAGTTTCCTGTAAATTGTACTGAAATGTAATAGCAAATCACTCAAGATCAAAAAAATATACTTCATTTTCCAATTAGATGTTTAAATAATATCAAAGCTCAGGTAAAACATTATATTAATTATTACGGGGTCAGATTTTATATAGGTACTAAACAAATAGACGAATAAATATTTAAAATGTTAATGACATAATGTTTTTTCGTGCAAAAAACATAACTCATTCCCACAAAAATATTAAGGTAACTATAATAAAAATAAAAGTAATTACCATTTATCGATTCATCAAAAAATACTTCCATTTAATTATGAACATGTTTTGTTTTTAAGTAAACACGCGTGTTTACCAACGTCTGCCCAACTATTCACTTATTGTAGCATTTTCGAATATTTTATTCATGAGTTGTATAAAACAAAACAAAACAATTTTAAATATTAAACGTCGAACGTTGAACATATAACCAAAATATAATCTTACAATACAGTTTTCCTATACACTTTGATTTAATAATAATGACATCGACAATATTATTATAATTAAGTCTTTTAAGTATTGCATTATCATGATATCGATTTTGTCCGAAAGTTATTTTTATGTATCTATTGCAAATTCAAAAAGATAAAAAGATTTGTTCGAGCATTCTTGTAATGTATTTTATAATTAATAAATAACCGTTAAAAAAGTATGCGATATCAATAAACAGTTTTAAATTGTATTTTCATATATCAAGTATATCAACATAGCTTTATATATATACCTATATTTGTTTTATTATTATTATTATTATTATTATTATTATAGGCTCAAATTTGGACATTTATTTCTGTGGCGACTATAATTAATTTGATATATATCGTATATGATTATAAACTTAAAACTACACAAACATGGTACACATACATCAAAATCAATAAACTGAACTATTCAATACATATACCTAACTGAAACTAAAATCCAATGTTTTTAGAAGATAACCTAAACAAACCACAACCAATAATAGAACGTTAAGTACGATGCGATTAATAATAAAATGGTTAACGAGACACGAAATACGGAGGTATGAAACGCATTTCAAATAAATAGATTAATATACAAATATCGAATAAACAAATTAATGCAAAAACACTCAACGAAAAAACAAGTACACACATACTAAAAACACACATCATAAACGTCAAGAGTACAGAAAATACTACATGACACATGCCCCATGTCCCACCGCCCCGAATCACATCCCACTAACGTTCAGGCATTTGCTTCATAAGAACATCGAACACTCTATCAGGTGACAACAGACGCGGGTAAAACCGCCAAACATCTTTATAACGGCAAGCCCGTCGAACGTGGAAAACCCGCAAAAATTCATCAGCGTTAACCCCCGTTACAGAACAAAATCAAATAAAGCACCTAATTGCCCACTCTTTCTTACCGGTGAACATTACAGCCGGCGGGTGCTACGCTGACAGCTGAGTAGTTCGGTGTCTAAAACAATTTCATGTATATTATATTATCATTATCGGTGACTGCACTGAACGCCACCCCGCTACCATTTGTCAACCGAGTTCGGAAGACGAAACTAATCTGAGTGCGGAGAGAGAAAATTTAGAGAAGTTTGTTTCTGACATGTTATAAAGTGCGAAATAGATATCGTTTTACATCAAGTCGTTAAGTATTATTATACAACACGGTTTTTTTCTAAGTTTATATTTCTATTATTTTTCGAGCTTGTATATTATTTTTCTGTGAGTAATGTGTGTACCTAATTACTTACTAGTTTATTTTTATTAAAATATATATTTTTTAATAGGTATAATTAAAATTATAATGCTCTTTATAATTATACACAAATAATACTAACTTATATATTTAATAAAAACTTATAGATTAACTTATTTATTCATTTATTATTATATAGGTACGTATATTTTCATACAATTTACAATTCTACAAAATTTGAAACACTGCTATATAATTTTTACAATCAGATACATATATTAGTAAATTACACGGATTGATAAATTATTTTAGGAGTAGACGAAGGGTGTAATTTTCTCCAACAGTGTATATTATATTGGACATAGGTAAACAAAAATATGTGATATTATGCACGGCTTAAGAGCCATTACCTATTATTATTAGTTTATGATTTTTCTGTTAAACAAAAAGAACTATTGACTTTAATGTTTAGTGTACGAGTGATCAATAATATTATTTTTCAAGATTACCAATCATTATTCATTTTGTTTAATTTGTAAGCATCACGCATAACACAATTTACATATGTATTACATTACGGTCATTTTATATTAATAAATACGCGTATACACATAATCAAAGGTAAACATTAACGGTATAGATCTTAAAACTTAAACGTAACTAGTTTGATAATTACCCAATTAACTTAATAACTTAACTAATTAAATCTATAATATCCAAACTGATAATTTAATTTTTTCAAAGTATCTGTTATCTTAGTAATATGTAGATAAAACGAATTAACTAATTATTTTTTTATTTAATTATTCACTAATTCTTCATAATTTACAACGATTTTAAACCAACTGCGGTTAGTGTTCAATATATAACAACAGAATAGTAGACTGCATTTATTACCCAGGTATTAATTTTAAAATATAATATCCTTTTAAGTGAGTTGAGTTAACTTTAAACTTTTTGAAATAAATATACGTAATTTGTTACACATACCTATACTTACTTTTAGTATTAGATGGGAAGTAACTTTACATTTTTAATGTTAACTAAACTTCACTTACACGTCAAGCTAATTTACCTCCCCCTGGGCTAATGCGCCCCAGTATTATCGGCTAATGATCTAATGATTATATTTTAATCAATATTGAAGCCTAGTTTTTCTGTGAACAAAAACAAACAGAAATAAACGTCTCGATATTATATATTTTTTTTTTATTTATATGGAGTATAGTTATCCACAATTTATTATTCCATAATCGAGATATCCGCTGTCGTATTGATTTTAATATATTTTGTTAACCTGAAATAACTACCTACATTGTGTGTTAACTTTTAGCCGTCGTAAGTATATTAGATATGTAATTTTTAAGTGTCTACATATATACAGTGTTCATGTATTATAATATTATAATAACTCAATTTTTTATTCACTCATTTTTGATTCATTTACAGCGTATATTAATATTAAATTTATCAACTCATAACACACATCCATCAAGGCATATGTAACGTACATTATTTTCGGTTAAAAAGCCATATCTAATAATGTACAGTGATTTTTTTATTTTTTTTGTTCTATATATCACAGCCGATTCATCAATAATTCACAAAACTATAAAATATGCAATAGTTCGCTTACGCAGGTGGTTTTGTTACATTCGTCTATTTTTCGAATTATTATTTATTTTTTTACTTTGATTTAGGTATAATTTTTAATAAAACTTGAACCATAAAATTAAATCACGGCTCTGTTATTTACTGCGATGGTGTCGATGACGCGGCGTTGCGCACTGGCTGATGTATAGTGATGTTATTATAACAATTGTATCGATCCGTTATTATAGAATAAATAATAATAGTGTATTGTAGACGGAAAATTCGTTTTCTTGTCGAAAATACAATTATGGAAAGTACGCCGCTTTCAGTCTGTAAAGGTGTGAGCATTTTTTTTTTATATAACTATAATACATATACATAAATAAATATCAATATATATATATATTTCTTTTTATTAATAACGGTTTTCATTTACAATAAAATATTACTATGTACATACATTTCCTATAATCAGTATAAGTAACAAGTACAAAGTTAAATATAAACACGTATCTGCCTATCTATGGTAATAAACTTAATAAATATATTTTTCCCTATAAATTGGTTCCATTTACTTTATAATAGTTGTACAAAAAATTATTTATATTAATTGGATTCTAATGACTCTATACATACATTTTATAGTACATGTACTATTTCCAAACATGTCCATTTATACAATAATCAATCAATAACTATTCAAAATTCCCAATTACATAAAATAGGGAATCTTAGCGGATAGGTTTATAATGTACGAGCAAAAAATGGGATAAACCACACTGCAGTGATAATATTATATTAGGTATTATTTAAGATTAAAGAATAATCATAACTTCTTCATTATCGAAAACAATGTTAATTCGTTACTATATTATTATAATATTATAATTTATGTGTAGTGTATAGTGATTTTTAATATTTTTAAACCATTGCATTAAAATGTCGTTAAAACAAGTGTTTTGAGTTTTCTATATTATACATAAATTGTTTTGTTATTAATTTGTCGGCAAACAACAAACTTTTTATGAGTTCAAAACTCTTTTATAATTTAAATTCAATTACTTTTATATTGTTTATGCTATACTAATTTTCTTTTATAATCCAACAAAGTTTAAGATTATTTGAATTATTTATTATTATTATGGAGTAATTTACTAAACATTTGAGTTATCGGGTCATAGGAGCAGTGTTATTTGTTGATAATAATATAACCGTCAAAAGTAAAATTTGAGTATTTGACTTAAATAATTGTTATTTTCTGCTAGCTTTAAAAATGTTTGATTATCATAAGTAAAAATTTACCAACTGTATTATAGCATTATCACAATCATAGTACATTATAGTTATGAAATTATCAAAATGAAAGAAGTTAAGTCAAGTTTGTAAAAAGTTTTAGCAAACTTACGCCATTCATAATATCAAATTAAAATTATAAAGGCCATATAGAATAATAATCATGTTCGTAACTCGTTCAACTTTTCCCGCCCCGGCGCAGTATAGTGCTGTTGTAATGTCATAACAACAAATCGAAAATCCATTTCGATTGAAATTCGGTTAAAGTCACACTTGCTGAAATGTCATAGAAATCGTCACGATTCGACTATAATGCGTGTTCACGGGTTTAAAAAAACTACCGTCAAAATCAAAACAGAATACCAAATAGACTCAATTTCCTTTCAGACCGCACACGAAAGGAATGTCTATTTGGAAAAAATATCATTGTAAACGTAAAACCTATGTATTCTTCGTTCGGAATCTAAAAATATTTATTATAAATAACCACAAGGATGTACTGTATTATAAATGGTTAGTCAACTTCGAGAAAATATTACACGCCCTGCAATGTCACAACGAGGGAAAAATATATAAAACAAGAAAAAGATAGATAGATCATGTTATTATTATTGTATGTATTATAGACAATATGCGCCATGTCGTAATATAAAATATTATAAAATCGGTCAAGTTACATTCAGACATTCGTTATAGATGAGGTACGCGTAAAACAAACCGTAATATGTTTATTGAACGACCTTTTAAAATGTTTATTATAATATACATAATATGTATATTATATTATATTATATTATATTATATTATATACATTCAGTAATAATTATTATAAAGTTGGTCTAAGACAGCTTTAAAACAAAATGCGACGTTACGATGTGAACTCTGGTTTCTATATATATTATATACTGACGACGGGATAATATCTAATTATTTTATATAACGCGCAGCGGCGGAGCGGTGACAGATATAATATGCGTGTGACGAGTTCAATCGTCATCGCAGCTATAACGATTTCTTTTTTCGGATATACGATCGTAAAGTCGTAAAATAAAATTAAACCATATTATTATTATTTTTATTATTTGATCGGCGAAAATTCGTAGTATTCAATTATTGTATAGCTAAAGATGTTACGTTTGACGCGATTGAATATTATATATACGGAAACATAATATTATATAATGTACGTAATGTAAAAGTGTGCACTTTCGCAAATATTTCCGATCTTTAATGGAACATAATAATATATCTTAAGACGCACTCGTATACATTGTATACGAGCGTAATATACAGACTTTATTGACACTGTAGTCTATAACAATATTATATATATGGTGCACACGCACTTTGTATTTTAACACATTTTTAGTATTATCGAATGCTTTTCGGACAGATTTATTTCCCGTTTATTTTTAATAATCTATATATCTATATATTACTTTCTTAGAAATAATATTTTTTAATACGAAATTCTTCAGCAGGGCCCATTAACGGAAAATAAATAAATAAATTTCTAATATTATACATGGATCAAGCTAAATTGTAATTGTTTATATTACTTGCCATTAATACTTCTTTATTTATATCAGAAAATTATAAAACATTTAACTTTTTACTGTGTATAACTTTTTAGGTCAGAACAGGTTTTGTCCCGAAAAAATATATGATATACCTAAGATCATTTTCACAAAGAAAAAAATTGTAATACATTTGAAGAGTATTTTAACATAATATATAAAAAACACATTTTTATAGAAGTACTAATTCTGGTATTCGAATTACAATTTATCTTTTGTTTAAACATTAAAATACATTTAAAAATTCTGTATTTATATATATAGAGTCGTATTGTAATAGAAAGGGGGAAAGTGGGAATCATTGTTTTTTTTTTCTGAAAGGATTTTAGATTACATGGTTTTATAATGATGTAAAAAATGTTTGATTAACACTTAAAATTATTAAAAAACTCAACACGATTTAAACAGTTCCTTTTAGGATGATCCGTTGTCCTTCAGACAGTACAGTTTTCGAATTTCTTAGTTCGCTTCAGGAAAATTAAAACTAAATAAAACTTATGCGAATTCGATCAAAACAGGTGTTAATTAACAAATTTTTGACATTGCTTGTGTAACCTAAACTCGCGATCAAATTAAAATACTCTGTGATTTTCAAAATTATCTATTAAATCAAAAAACTTAGTAGAATTATTCCAATGTTTTTGAACGTTGGGCAAAGAATGCGACAAAGATGGATGTAATGTCGTAAAAATACATGTTATAATAATACTCTTATCGCGTTAAACTATACAATGCCCTACAGTCACCACCCAAGCCAGCATTAAATGAGTTTAATACTCCACTGTCATTATGATATTATATTTAAATGATTATCAAAGATAAATGCATATACGCATACCTAACGACATCACATCAGTGGCGCACACAGAGAGGCGAGGGGACGTTCTTTCATAAAATTCCTTTTAAACAAATTTTACGCTTTTTATGTTTATAGTGCTTATACCAAATATTTTAAGCAACCCTTCCCCCCTCCTCCGGTTAATAATAAAATATAAGTATAATCATGTACATACCGATTCTTTTTGTCTCTGAGAATTCAATTTACAAGATGTCATATTAAAAGAATAAAATACGACAACCATAAATGTAAAATAGTATCTGCCTATGTTCTTGAACGATAGATAAATATAATTTTAATTTGTCATATTTTCCAATACAATGCCTGATTTGCAATAAAAGAACCGCAATTCGTTGTGTAAGCGTACGCAAGTTATAATGGTTATTTTTTTTATTCAAGACCGACAATACTTAGCGCGTCTCACGATAATACCTTTCAAAATTACGCATTTGCTCGTTTGCTGTGACGAACAATTGACAGCTTACACAATAATTATATAGTTATTGTTATTATTTTTTATCGATCTTGATTTTTATTGAATTTCAGACATTCTACACTACGACCATTATTAGTTTTTATACTTTTTATATACATTTTTTTTTTTAATTTTTTCAATCAGATTGATTTTTTCATTAAGATTAACGCGTTGTATTCTGAATGTGGTCCGAGTGAGACATTTGGAAACGGTGAGGATAATAATATAGACGTGGCGTTCGATTAAAATGTGGTACACTGATAGGCTGACACCACAGGATTTACACATAGAGTAATCTTCCTCCGTTATAAAGAATCCACGAGTAACAACTATATAGCATGGACTACGCGTAGTCGATTTTAATACGATTTTATCTTTTCTGATTGGATTCTGATTATCTCATTGGGCGATAATTGTTTTAATTTAATTTAATTTTCCACTTTCATTACTATGACCCTCGGCCACAAGATTTGAGATTTTTTTAGAGACCTAAATTTCGCACCATCATTTATATAATATGTTGTAATTATTACTTATTTAATACGTTCTGTGTAAAATAAAATAACCAATACTTTTAATACGGATACAAATATTTATTTTAAAATATAATTTAGATTTTTAAAATAAAACACTTTTTATATGTACTTCTTCATTTGCTCTTATAAGGATTTAATATTATTATCAGTGTAACGAGACATATTTATTATTGTATAATAGGTATACCATAAATTGTTTCATCAAAAGCTAGGACAACATTTGAATTTTTACATGAGTCGTATTTATTGTTTTACAATAATAAAAATGCAATTTAAACATATTTTTTTAAATTTTATATCGCGTAATGTATGATTACCAGGCTTAGAATTTGGATACAAATACCAATGAGGAGTGATTTCGATATATATATACACATATTGAATATCTACAGGATACCTAATTGACGGTGAACTTAAACGTATGTATATCAATTCGCGAACTCAGTCGAATTTACATAAAAGCATTAGAGACGTACTTACGCGCCGTATACGAGTATACGGTATAACAAGTATTAATTATTATTCCCAACGTCGATTGTAATTTATGTTCGCATAATAATGATACATTACTTCGTTTATTATCTCACTATAATGTATACAGCTTCTGCACACACACGTGAGCTAAAATTCTTGTACAGGTATTAGCCGAAGTTTCGTTTATATCGTTGTGTTGTATAAATATCGACATCAACATCGTAATATAACCCAAAGACCGTGTGAGCCGTGCGTGTTATTCAAACTTATACGAATATATTTAAAAATTATACTAATTACATTAATGTGAAAATATTTTTCATAAGGAATACATTTTATCAAGTCAAATTGTTAATGCCCACGCGGTTGATAGCATGTACAAATTATAGGTATATTCACTCGAAATTTCACCGATATTCGGTACAAAACGAATTTCTAATTAAATCACTATATATAAGTGCATAATATAGTATAAAATATTTATGCGGGTAGGTATTTAGAGGGTAGAAACTTATTATATATTCACTACGATGAAAATAGAAAACATTATTAAATCCCACAATCTTGCGTACGATATAGAAACATTAACACTCGTACATTATATATTATAATACAGAAACCTAGATTTTAATGCGAAATATGTCTATGTCGATATTTTAGTACCAAAGATTTTCTTTTTTTTTTACTCAATTCCCGAAGTTACTCGTTAATTCGTTATAAGTTATAACATGTAATCCACAAAGTATTCGTAATTATCTGCAATGGAAAATATCTACACTTTCAACAACCGAATTAAAACAATTCAGGACGAAATTTTATCAAGTTTTTATAGAGAAATTTTAAATAAAAACAAAATACACGACAGTTATGACTGATGGCATGACTAAAATATAATATTGTCGATGATGGTTTATACATTTATATTATAATCACTTTTAAAATAGCAAGAACATAATATTGGTATAACTGTTTTCATTAAAATTAAAATTAAAATGTTTTTCATTGTTCAATGTTTGTGGTCAAAAATACGTCATTTTCCATTAGCATAACCCAAAATATGTCATTCATCTTTGACAAGTCAATTATAGGGAAACTCATTATTTGTATTCTTCACATTGAAGTTTTATTAAAAACCGAGTGCAGAAAGTCTGATTTTTATAATTCAATTAGTTTATAAACAGTTATTTAAAATTTAATAAACACGAATAAACAATCAATATAAAAATAATAAATTAATTTTATTGAATGGAACAGTTAATTATTTTTTTTTTACATATAAGAATATAATGTGTAAATGTTTTTTTTTTAATTTTAATTTATTCTTTTTTGATTGATGACTGTAACAATTCTATTGGAAACGGTTTTGAATACGGTTTGTAATAAATCAACTCAGGTTACAGTAGTAGTAGTATATATTTTTTAAGGATCTTGCAGTAGCAGTATAAATATATATAAAAAGAAATAATTATTAAATAATATTATTTTTGTTTTAGTAATCGGTCGGTTTACGCAAAATAAACCGATTTTGAAAATATTTAAATATAATGCCTTTGAAAACACGAGATTGAAAATGTGCTGCTAAATAATTTCATTACAGAGTTCACGGAAAATGAAAGTTTTTTTTTATTTTTATAAGATGTAAAACTCAATTAGATGATTCAGTGGAGTTAATGGATGATAAATATTGATTTCTATTATATCTATTATATCTAGATATTTTAAATAATATTGGCACCTTATAAGCGCAGGTATCGACTATATTAATTATGGTTCTATTAAGAGGACACATTAGTAAAATATACAACGCAATAAAATTACTTCTTTCCATATTTCACTCGTTGTGATTACATTATTGAAATTAAGAAAACATTAAACCATAATACTTTGTTAAAATAATTTTAAAAAACAAAATAGATTTATGTGAATACACGGTAAAAAAAATTGCTGCCCCGTAATAAGGTTGACTGCGTAATAATGTAACAGTACGAATTTCAATAACAAAATACGAGCAGTTTTCCTCAAAACGTCACGAAAACGAGTCATGTGTCTTTAATTTGATGGTTATTATAATGTCACAGGTAACTGAATGGTCTACATTATTTTCATCCTTGCGTATCAATTTGCTGAAAACTCGAAAACAACGGCGAAGCATTTATTATTGAATCCGGATAAAGTTGCGATGCAGAATGCTCACCGGTATAAATTACCATCTAATTTTTATGGCTATCACGTACAGTACAGTAGTTGAGTGCACTTCGTTAATAAGTAGAAGTATTGTAATGGATGTGTTCAATTCGAATTCAATGATATAGAATTATATATTATGAAAAACGCTTCTGAAAGAAGACAGTCAAACTTTTTGAAAACTTATAGGGTGACTAATCAATTATTTTATTATGATTATAAAATATTAAAAAATGTTCTTATTTTTTCCCCTATTATTTTAAAAATGATTGAGAATTTTCAATTTTGACAACCCAAAAGTACCAACTAGATGTAGTTCACTGCCAGAAACTTCCATCAAAATTGATCGTCAGTGCATTTTTTCTATTAAAAAAAGTGTCTCCCGACACAAAAAAAAACCAAGATTTAAATACACACATCATTTCCATAATTAATTGTATATAGCACGTTTTATTATTACTGTTTATTCATTATTTTTAAATATGTTTTTATATTAATAGTAATTTAAATGAGAATGTTTATGACATGAAATATCTCGAAGAAAGTACCCAAGTACTTTAAATTAAATAATCTTTATTTTAATCGCTATTCTAATCTTAAATATTTAGACATATTAAGCTAAATCAGTTTAAAATATATACGACAATGTACGTTGAAACTTAAACAATCAAATAATCAAGATAAAATATTAATAAGGAGCGCGATTCTATCAGTAGCGGATTTTCAAAAATGTTTTGGGGGGGTTCTAAAAAATAATATGTATTCTAAATGTATTATTTTTATAAAAACAAATGTATTATATTATATTATTGTGTTTATGTATATACTCTATTGTATGCGGATCTAAAATTCAAAATTTACAAAATAAAATTTAGTATTTTTCTCCTGGACCCCCTTTCTATAAATCCACCACTGGATTCCACGATATTTAAGTAACTGTATGTAAATTTAAAACGAACATTTTCAAGACAATAAATCTCATCGACACAGTATTTTTATTTTTGTTTACTTACTTGCCTAATAATAATGTAATATTGTTACTGTTATAAGATATTGTGTGTAATCTTTGTTTGCTTTACGTACAAATATAATGTTTAATATTGTAATGCATCATTAAACGTGTCACCGGATGATCTGTGTGCATTACAATAAATTTCTGTTTATACCGGTATTTGTAGTGAATATACTATTGATATTATTAATCAATCAATAAAAACAAATATTGTATTGATTAGGGTGATATTAGGCTACAGTCATTGATTTCGTTTGCGTACACAATTCCGTTGAGCTTACACAACATTGTTATCTTGAACTGTATTATAATATAGAAAAAATCTATGCTAATATTATTTAATTGTTATAAAGACCGTTTGCAACAACGAGAGCGGAACTTCCTCGGTAGGAGACAATTTTATATTTTTGTACAAACGAACACCGTATTACAATTATTTGTCACAAAGTTTAAAATATAATATAATTGTTCTGGAACCGTAAACATAATATATTATATATCACCCGTACAAAGTGATTTACATAATAATATTTATTACGTTTTGTATGATACAAAATTAAAATGTCATATTATATATCATTCCGAAAAGTAGATTTAAATTCAAGGTATGACATGGGTTTATTGAAAACCTTAGTTTTTCATTTCAACAAACACCAAAAACGCAATTGAAAGCTTTCAAATCCAGATTGGAATACTTGTAACTTAAATCTAAATGTTAAAAAAAAAAGTTTCTCAAAACCGAAATTTTAAAATACGAAATGATTTCGAGTAAAAAAAAAATGTTTTCAAAATCACTTTTATTACTATTTAATAGTGAACCATTTTAAAACAATCACACTTTTTAATATGTACCTACTTATGTTACACTTATACAAAAAATGTTTTACAGTACAAGTAGTATAACTGGTATAATATAATTTTCAATTAATCGAAATGTATATAATATAATGTCAACACAATTTAAATAATATGTTAAATTAATAACCATTGCCATTGATGTTATAAGCAATAAAAAAAAAATATATATATGCAATTATATTTTACATTCATAGGTATCGGTGCAAGTTCAAGACTATAGCCAAATATGTACAGAGTGATTTGACAAGCCTGCTCACCCCCGTTTTTCCTTTGCTAATAAATGTATTCAAATTCTAATTTTCCGATTTTTTAAACCTACTTATAGACCCTTTTTTAAGTTCTTGACATTTTTATACTACTTAAAAAGTATTCACTTCCGTTTTTTTAAATAAAAACCCTGCCACCCTTTTTATTGTAAATTATTAGTGAATATTTTTTTTTCTTGATCAGGAATTAAATTTTAAACAATCAATTTTTCAGTAGTTTATTAAAATGTTTATTCTAAATTTCTAAAAATAAAAGTCTTAAAAATATAAAATAGAATATGTGCTCTAAATTTTGGATCTAGTATTTATTATACTCGAATGATTTTTATAAATTGTATTACATTGTTAAATTATTATAAATTAATAACATTTTCAATCAACCATAGCACACATGCCACGTATCTTCCAAACCCATTAACTACTCGTTTGAATTTTGATTTTGAAGTGTCAAAATGTTCATACACATTATCGGCTAAATAATTTACAATATAGAGAAGAGGGGTTCTTTTTGAAAAATAAAAGTTTTTATTTACATACAAGACACAACACTCCTTAAGAAGTATGCAATAAATCTTAATAATACGATCTTTAAGTAATTATATTTTAAAATTTCAAAAATCAGACTTTGAAAAACTATCTATTATTGAAGGAAAAAAGAGGTTAGCATGGCGACTCGCTCTGTATTACTATACATCAGATGTGATGGGTGACGTACACTTGTGCCTGCGTGTTAATGACGACACGTATGTTACGACTTTCCGATTTCAATAATTAAAACGCACATGATACGCGCTTTTGGAATAATAATAACAATAATAATAATGCTCCATCGTGTGCAACATGGTTCATATATCTACACAATATAGTATCTTCGTTTTGAGTTTTATATTGTTTTATTTTTGAGCGGCTCGTCCGTGTTGTATAAATGAAAACTGCTGCACAATTAATGCAAACTAAAATGGCTATAGCGCGTATGAACCTACCCATTACTAGAATAACGCGAAAACGCCTCAATCGTAATCGGTTTTAATATAATGAGTACTCGTATCCAGGTTGAGACGTTCTCCGTCGTAGGTAGTAAACCGAAAACAAACGCATTATATGAGATGAAATAATAGTAATACCGAAACGAGAATTTAAACCTTATGTATATGTCGCATAGTCCTCATCTGCACGTCGATCCATATAACCTAACGCAAACGGCCACGAGTTTTCTTTTCATTTCCGGTGTTCTTTATTATTATATATACGAATTTCCGATTCGACCTAAACTCCTAAACCTCGGAACGATCCATTATATTAAAAATGTCCACGATCGACGAGCAGACAACTAATCACACGGCCACGGGTTTGAGTGCCTCACCCGCCTACTGGAATTTTTATTCGTTTTATTAGACTATATATTACAATTGAGACGTCACCGCCGTAAGTCCGTGACATTTGTTTTACTTTACTTTTACTATTTTCATAATCAAGGTAATTAGGTGATTTGTATGAGTGATATAATAGATAAGGAAATTATATTTTCAATTTTTAATCTCAAAACAAATTTTCATTTTAGAATATTATGTTGTGATATAATTGGAAAACGAAAAATAAATAAATGGAAATAAAATTGAAACGAGACAAATTTAATGTTATACACTATTTTGCATTGCTATATACATACATATACAATTTAGATCATACTAATAATATCATATTTAAATTTTTCAAACAGTTTTTAGAATAGTATCATAGATGCAACTGGGGGCTTAGTCCCCTCAAAATGTATTTTATTTCCCAATATTTTTTTTGATTATTTAATATTTAATAATAATTTAAGCATAAGATAGTGAAATAGTTGTTACTATTAAAAATGAAAATAACTCAAACGATACTTCTATTTTTTCGGAAAGCATAAAAATAAGTAAATAAGCAGCCCTCCCCCCTAATATTTTCGACCTAGTGGAACCAATGATATGTATAAATAATAATTTATTGATACATAAATACCGATTTGATTTTAGGACTCAAATCTAATATTTTAATAGACATTGAATTGCCGTTTGACAAAATAAATTCTATACCCATAAATAAAACCATAAATTGGTTTATTGGTGTATATTATTAGTTCACCATTTCTATAAGCTAGTGCACGCAATATCATATTAATAATATTATTTATGTAGTGTGTACACTCACAGACCAAAAAGAGCAGTGATCTTTTTTGGATGCGAAAAATATTTTTCAAAAATCGTGAAATAATTCAATGTTGAAAACCGTTCTATAAATATTTTTTGGCTAAGAAAATTGATACATTTTAAAAAACATTATTTAATGATTACTATAATGAAATAATATAATATGTAAGTGTACAATATAATGTATGTATATATATATATATATGTGTGTGTGTGTGTGTGTATGAACTATGAACACGATTAAAAAAAAAAAAAAAAATGTTTATTTGAAAAAAAAGTCGTGTTAATATAATATGACAATGTTTTCAAAATGTTCTTCGCTCGCAAACGAACGCTAATGAAATATTTATTGCATATTAAAAAATTCATTTTTATTTTTACGACGAGCAAACTCTTTTAAGACATTGTCGCTTTCCAAATGCTGCGTGGGACGCTATTGTGCCAAAAACTATTACGAGTGTTTGCACGACACACGACGACACGCGCTCGCGACCCGACGCGCGACGACCACATTATGACTTTATAATTATAACATATTATTATTACTATTATTATTCCATTATGCATAAACTGTCACTGGAGTTTTACCTCGTCAGTCTCGACGTTCAAATGCATCAATATTCTGCATGCACACGTAATGGCTGATGTGCTCCGCTTATAATAATTATTATAAAAAGAAATAATAATTGTTTATTTTCGCAGGCCAATCGGATTAGCCAGCAGAACGCTGTAGGTGAGATAGGACTTAAATATAAAACAAGCGATCGAGACACATCTAATATTATAATAATAAATTAAATATGGTCGTGAACCGTGAAAATAATTGTTGTTCGATGGGTCATACTGTCATAAAATGTAATAAATATACGTCCGTGATACGCTATAACTGTAAAAATAAAAGTAACAACAGGCAATGGGCATGAACTAGTTAAAAGTGAAAACTAAGTTGAAAAGTTCATTTTTAAACTTTTTAACGTAACTGTTGGTTATTAATTTACTAATTAATTTAATAATATAATTAGTTAAAAGAACCTATAATAACAATTTAGATTTTTCTAAATTAACTTAAAAAATAATCATAATTTAAGTTAAAACTACATTTTATACATTAATGTATAATTGTAATTAAAACTAATAAGTTGATTTTTTTTTTTTTTTGTTGAATCGCTTTTTGTATAAAATAATTTTAAATTCAAATATTACTTGATTTAATAAATTATTTTATAAGAACACAATTATATTGTTCAAGTGACTAAGCTCTAAATAACTACAGCCACTCTGCAATAAAATGGATTATTATACTAGTACTAATAAGAAATTAAGATGCATTTGTAATCAATTATTTAATTACTGTTAAAAAAAAAATGACAAGTTACTTATTAAAACTATGAGATGACCATCTGCAGGACAATAATAATAAAAATCATTAATTAACTAATTTTTAAACTAATTAAAACGTTAATATTTTTCTCCGTGACATTAACTTTAAACTTATAGAGTTAAATATACTGTTTGTTATCTTTTAACTTGAAACTGAACGTTCTTAACGTTGACTAACTAGCTCAAATTACTGTTTTCGTCAACTAGTCCACATTTGAGTAAAATTACCAACTATACAAGTAATACCCAGGTTTAACAAGTATAACGTATATGGTTAGGGATAAACTACAATCTGGTGCATCTATATTCAAATATATTGTAATAAAATTATTCAAATTGTTGGTTGAATGTCTTTGTAAATTATAATTTACAACCAAATATAATATTATGTTTATTATCAATTTGAAAATGTAATTATGATATTCATAAATAACCGTGTCTCGTTCGTACCTATAGGTACATCGTACGTAATCCTGAAATTCAGACATGTCGTATTGATGCGAAATATTATACGTTGAACTTGAGAAAATGATATTATGTGACTATCGAAACCGTTCGGGCCTTGCATATTATTATCATGATTTTAATAACGGAGTTGTGCGCTCGCCAAAAAGCTGATGGCCGGCGAGAGAAGTGCTGAATGAATCGGCCCTTAGTTTTATATACCTCTATGTACGTGCCAGCTGCAACCGAACCACGCGCGCATACCATAACAGTGTGTAAAGTAAACTATTACAAAACGGCAAGTATCGTATGCAAACACAAGCGATCATGATGGCGTTCGGCTGTGTCCTATAACTCCTATACGATATAATAAAATAATTATTACTTCTGCGTGTATTAGACGGTCGTTTACTTCTGCATTGTTAAACGAATAAATAATAGCATATTATATTATATTATAAACACGTCGACGCAAATCAGCTGTAACTATTTTTAGAGCGACCGTATAGCTGTATAGAGAGATAAGACACGTACTGCGGAAACTAATGACGACCACATTTTGGAAATCATGATTTCGTATCGTGCTAAGTGCTTATTTAAAATATTATTAAACAAAAATGTACAATTGTTTGGAAAAAAGCTTGTAAATTCGCATAGCAAAAAATGTAAACCTATGTATGATATTATTATAATAGGCTCTTAAAAAACTCAATATATTACGACTTAATATTGATGGATGATCAAATCGACATGGGATTATGATGTTCAGGCATATTCTAGTATTGTTTTAATATCTTGACCTTTGAGGTGAAAACGGCGTAATCGCCTCGCAAGATCAGTCTGCGACAATGTATATTACACGAATTTATTTGGTTTTGTTACGGTTTTCGGTCTACGCGTATATCTCAAAATAATAAATGATTATTTTTAATCAATAATACCTCCATCTCCGAGGACACTTAGTAATTACAACAATTGTTATTAACGAACAGTTATTTATTATTTTATATAGACGTACTGATACCATATATGTCATACGCCCCCATGCGTGCAATATTATATAAAAGTCCTATTACATTATTGACTTTGTTTCGATTGTATCAAACATCAAACCCATATTATTGCCCGTTAAAAATACTTTTTATTTTTTTTTTTCATAAATAATTAAATAAATAAAATATATTTATTTACAATATGTAAAATTAAAAACGATAAGTAAATTTGTATTGGGATTAAAAGCACTGGTTGACGTGATAAGAGGAGGTGTCAAGAGGCGTTCAGTTTTATCGGGTAAGATTATATTGACACATATATTTTTTAGCTTTTAATTCTTTAGGAAGCTTTGTGATTAATTTTATTTTTATTTTTTTAAGAAATTTTGAAGTAGAAGGATATACGGTAACTGGTCAGTAAGAAGAAGGAAACTTTGTAAATTGAATAATACTTTATAGTACCTAGTTTAGTGGCAAATATTTTTTTTTTTTTTTTTGAGGGGAAGGATGTCCTCCATGTCATAACTCCATGACTTAATAAATGGCCTAATATATTGGTATTATCATCGATTTGTAATATGTATACTATATTTTATTATAAAATGAATGGTATAATTAATAATTGGTATTATACTATTATTATTCTCCATGTACTTTAATGTTGGACACTTCCCGAAAATGCACTCAAAATATGACACTGACCTAGTTAATTTTATGTAAAGGAATACTGGCGGAGTAGATTACGCCATTATATTGTTATATATAATATTATATACAACATAATATTATTTTTATTATTTTCATAAAATAAACAAACAAAAATATTGTACAAAACACTTTCGTATTACCATATTTCTTGTTTGTGATTTATGGACTTTTGATTTTAAAAAACAACTGTCACCAAAGGAATACGTTACACTAACGTAATTATACTTTTTTTCATCGATTAGGTGAAGTGTATTTGTAGTTTGTAAATTATGTTTTCTCCATGCACGTTTTAAATTAAATAAATAAATGTCGACCCACCAATCTATCATAATAATATGATCCATCATTAGATTTTCAGTTGGACTACTTTTTTTAATACACAAACGTCCAAAAGTATAAAGTAAGAAATCATATTATTAAACCGATAGTATAAATGTATACTTACGTATACTTATATTTACTTTTTTTGAAAAGATGATAAATCGAGGTTAGCCAATGTTGTATATTTAGAAAATAAATGCCTTACAAGAAGTTTCTATCAAGAAAATTGATTTTGACCTAAATAAAATAATTTGATTTCTTCAAATGGATTAAGCAATATCCGAAGTTTCTTTAGTTGCTTATAATTATTATTGAAAGTATCAACAAATAACAATCCTATTAGTATAGTTAGGCAGTATCAAGTATAGAGCAGTAGGTATATACACTCCAAAAGTTCAAAATAATTTAACTTTCTTTTAAGGTCTTTAGTCATATTTCGTAATTTGGGCAGTTGTTTAAATAACATAAACATTATAATTTATCATTATTGTTGTAAATGTTTACTTTAAGTATTTAAATAAATATACTCGCGCGTTAAATCTTAAATAACAATATCCTCGTAAACATTAATATTATTATTATAACATAGCTGTACTTGTGTGATCTATCTATACTTCTAAATTTATACGATATTAAAGCGATATTATAACATTTATGCATATGTCAGTCACAATGCCACATAATAATATAATATTAAATATTAATGTATTATTAAAGTTGTAATCACTGCAGTTTTCTGGTAGGTAATATCTTTGAATAGTTTCTATTCAATACAATAAATTCGATGTCATCCAAATCCCTTTTACTCACGTCAATTCGATTAAGTATCTCAGATTAGGAAAACTTGAACAGTTGACGTGCAATAACGTCATAATTTGATTATTTTATTGATTGACCTGCGCACCGCGTCATGTAAATTCACGTATCGTGTTTTAAGTTAATTTTACATAATCAGTAGAGAGTAATCACTATTATGGTCTATGGATATTGGATAATAATATAATATGATAAATTTAAAATACATAATACAATTTAAATTAAATTAATTAGAAAATATATAAAACAACGGTGCATTAAATAAATGTAAAATTAAAATCATAAACATCAGATACACATAATTAAAAGTGACTGATATTAGTACAAATATATACATACACTAACATTCAACCATTAGTTTATTTTTAAAATGCGAAATCTAGAAGAATCTTAAACATCCGGTAAACTTCGAATTTCACAACACAACAATTTACGATAAACCTTTGTCAGTTATGTTATATAATAATATACAATTCACGTTTATCCAAATAAACTATAACGATGTTACCTTATAACAATACATAGCTACGTATATAACTACATGATGGCAATATGGATTTTAATCGTGGAACATTGAAATCCAATGATGGAATTATATATTACAGTGGACGCCGTTTATACGACTCACGGATATAAGGTTGGCTTATTAGGCTCAACATCGTCTGGAACAGTCCGGACGTATCCAAATCATCATACAAAAATTCGGTTATAAAACTCAGTAGACTCACCACTTCGTTTATAAGACTCAAATTTCGTAAAAAATAAACATTTTTGGTTATAATTTAAAAATAAATTGGTTTTTAAAAATTACATATTTTTTGGATTATTTCTGGTTTCAATTCATGCTTTTTAATGTGTGTATTTACAACAAATTTTATCGCATTTCACATTTTTCGCAATTATCGTTATTGTAAAATGAGTACGATAAATATATTTTCGAAATATTAATACTCAAAATAAATCATAATTACAAATTGTTTTCATAAATAATAAATACATCAAACATCTTTTATAATTTTTTATATACATGTAATAATTTTTATAATATGTGTATGTATTATAATTTTAATTTTCTTATCAGAATTTTTAAATTTATTCAATAATAGATAGGTATGTAATATGTTATATTATATAAGTAAATTAAAATTAAAGCTAAATATATAGTAAAATAAAATTCATAAATATATAATTCAATTGTTTTTCTCCACTTCGCCTATAAGATTCATTTGGTTATAAGACTCACTTTGTGCTGGTCGCAAAGTGAGTCTTTTAAGCAACGTCCACTGTATAATATTGTACATGGTTACGTTTTTGGTGGATAATTCATACCGCATTTTTAAAAATATTCTGTAATAAATAAATATTTTACCTGTGGTTGTTTCACATTTTAAAATAAATATCTACCTCATTTGTGCCAGATAATATTTTATTAAAACGTACGCGTAATAAAATTACTGTTGTTTGTACATTTCATTTTAACATGCATAATGAATATCTTAACAGCTTTTGTTTCTTAAAGTACTCCGTAATCGCAAAATAAAAGCGCCCAATTTAGAACACATATTTAAATAATAAATCACACGTTATCATACATAGTTTGAAAACTCACGTTTTACAATATTTCGATACAGCATAGGTACTACTATTATAATGTACGTACCGTTGTACCATTAAAATATTAAAACACAACATTAATTATTAATAAGTCCTGAATACATGATCTCTATTCAGGGCGTCATTATGGGAGTGGCAGGGTGGCAGGATTATGTATTTTTCCAACTCTAGATGTTAAAGTAGCTTCAGTAGCAACAGTAGCGTCAATGGTGGAGGGGATGTCAAGGCGGTCAGCTTTGACAAGCTTTTGTCAGCTTTTAAAAGCAGCCCGATAAGCCGGTGCCTGGTTATTGCCGTTAGCCATAATTAGTGAATAAACTTGCCTATTCTTATAATACTTCGTCAAAATATTGTGAACTGAAATGAAAAATTATTTTAACAATGATAAATTGGTTATTACTTATTAATAATAAATAATAGTTGGAATAATGGAATGTATTTATATCCGGTCTAGCGAAATAATACGCCGTGGGCTTACGAAAATACGTTCTTCTTTTTATTTCGTTCTAAAGATTGCAGAAAAATATTATCTCAATTATAAAATGTACAAGATGGCAAGAGTAATTTGATAAAAATGTATATAAAAACGCGGTTGCAATCGATTTTTTTTTTTGATATACCTATTTTGACTAGTCGAAACTTTTGCTCCCTCAATTGAAAACTTAAATGACGCCAACTGTTTCTATAATATGTATATATATATATAGGTATATAATATAATATATGTTGGTTAATCAAGCATATTCACATCCTCTTATTTTATTCATAAATTGTATTCAAATTCTGATTTAGGAAATTTTTGAGTATGAATAAAAAACATATTTTTTGTATTTTGTTTTATAAACTATTTAGGTGTACTTACCCCAATGAGAGTACAATTATTAGACAAACATCTTATAGATTTAAAGCGGAACGATAAATGTATATTGATTGTACAATAAGTGTTATTTTTATGTGTAGTAGAAAAAATTCTATGATTTTAATTTTAATACATTTTTTGGTAAAACGGTGAATCTAAGTGGGTTTTTTGGAGATCAACTTAAAAATTCTAGAGTACTTTTCCTAATAATTAGAAAAACAAAAAAAATAGGGGGAATAGGAATTTTTACGCAAATTTAGTTGTAGGCCAAATTTATGTCTATATATCTTTGTATTGTCGCAATTCAAAATAAAATAATTGTAAATTGTAAATACATGAAATTTTCACTAAATATTTATATAACCAATTTCTATAATTGGTAAAGTTTTCAAAATATTTTGACTCTTTAGATTTATTTTTTACAGACATTTGACAACTTCGTTTTTTCTACAAGATTCCTTATAAGTAGTTCGTAACGGAGCAAAAATATAATAAACACGAGTTTTATTTATAGACATTTTAAGTTAAAATCTGGACAAATTATTTGTTTAAACGAAAAATAACGATTTCAATTAATTTGTTATACTTAATTAAAACCTATTTTTAGTGTGGACTACAAAGTTTTACGTATGTTATGAATTTTACTGTACACAATGACATTTAAAAAATACATAGATTAATTTTAAAGTTATTATTTATTTATATCATGAATACTTTATCACACTGTATTAACTATTATGGTAAGGTGGTATTGGCTCAAAAGTTTTAACAACAATAATATAATAAATGCAATGTTTTTGGCAAAAATTATACAAACCTATCGTAGTACCACTAGACTTCAGTTAGACAGGACCTCTATAGTATGAGCAGAAAATCGTAGATAATTTTGAGTGGATACTTATAGAGTTATTTAATTTAATGTAATAAACTAGTGCGTTACAGTGTTTTTTTTTTTTTGAACAACATCGTTTAATATTTTCAACTGCACAACGGTGCTCATCTGTACTCGTATAATACAATACTGTCTTGTTAAGTATCATAGTGAAGTTGTTGTAATTATTAAAATTTTGAAAAATATCAGGCTGCTAGTATTATATATATATATATATATATATATAAATGCACCATTTTCGGCCCGCGTGCACACACACACACACATACACACGCTGCCGCCGCCGTGCGCCGTCGTCGGCCCGGAATACCGAGTCTCATACACCCATTAACGCGGTATTAAAAATAGAGAATGACCCTTTCACCGATTCCGTATATCGTTGGCCCCAGTTAATATTTCGTTATTCTGACATTTAAAGTCATGGGCAATTATATTATAATTATTATAACGGCTGCTGCCCTTTCGGACGATTCGTTTTCACCATTTATATAATTACATTATATACGTTTAACTATTTAAGCGTACAGGTATAATTATAATTTCATTTAGATAATAATTACCTTTATAAATACCTACCCGGTTAGATCGTCACGATGTATTTAGTTTATTATATTAAACATTTTTTTTTTTTTTTATTGTGAAACGTTGTGAAAGAATCATATTGTAAAATTTAATTCGATACGATCCTACATGTAGAATTCAATGCTGTTTCAGCGGGCGATATAATACGACAAAAATTCGGTGTACATGCATATCATATACCTAATGAATTAATTTAAAAGCACACGAATTTAAACCATTAAAACGGCAATGGACGAAGAAAATAACCAACTGTTTTTGGATGAGTTACAAATGTTTCAGTAAATGTCAAACGTTTGTGATAACATTTTAAAGATTGTTAAAAAAAAAAACAACAAAGTATAACTTATTAAGAATTACGATTAAATATCCGATTAGTTTATTCAGAATTCGTACTTGGCAGTTGGGCGGCTTAAACAAACAACAAAAGATTATTTTTTTTATTTTTTTTTTTGTTACGCAGCTGCTATAAAATAAAAATCTACCTAAGAATATAAAGTATAAACAACATATTTTAATGCGTTACGCTCAAAATAACGTGCAAACTTTAATAGGTACTCATAAACGTGAAAACCCATCAAAGTTCTAGATTTAAAAACCCTTTTAGACCCGTACCTGAGAAATCCAAATAACGATATACCTGAATTAATGAAATTTGAATAGCAGATAGTATTAAAATTCCTCAATCAATAGAATATAATTTGATTTAATGTACAGTCATGTAGGAATAAAAAGTAACTCTCCGTTCGTCAGCTCGATTCATTAAAAAATATTAAATAAATTCTTTATTCAAATAATATCATCTTCATTATTGATATGCTCCTTTTTTCGGAACCACCTAAAAAACAGCAGAGGTAATTTATGAAATTACTTCTCTAAAATAGGTGCGCCATTCGTGTTCAATTTTTAATCTAAAAAATCCTATATTATATGTTATAAAAGCTTTTTTAATATGTATCTAATCATTAATCAAAAGCGATTAACCGAACGCAAAAATAACTCTCACTTTATTGTAAAGCCATTAATTTCACTGTGAAATTATGTATAAAATATTATTATACTATCTAATAAATATTATGAAAGTTTATCACAGTGATACATTTTTTTTTTTTATAAAAAAAATTAAACTATTACCTACTATCTATATCATCTAGATTCTGATTTATACATTAAAAATTTAAAGGCTTGAAGGATAAAAGAACTATCAACTTAAATTTTCTATATTAAAATATGTATTTATATAAAAACATATGTTTAATAAAATAATATATTGTGTTTATTATTGTAATATAATACTAATATTTTTTATTTCTTGATTAATTATTATAATTTGAATATAAATTATTCATATTATAGTATGTATATGAAATAGGTAATTTATGGTTATAGTACATAATGTACTTGTGTTTGGCTCTAATAGTTATCCAACTGATTATATGTATTATGACATTAAGTATAAATATTAGCAACTAACAAGTAACAAGTAAATAACAATAGCAATTAATTACTTAATATTATGTAACAACAGAAATAGTGTCTATACTTATTATTTAGGGCTTGTTATTCATAATTTTCGTTAATCTGATAATAATTTTAAATTGTTAAATTATTTAGTTCGTTGAACAAACAAAAACCTGAGTTAACTAGTATTTAGTAAACATCTAAAACCAAAAACCCGAATAAACCTGAATAGCGGTATTCAGATTCTTAAGTTTAGTCTTAGTCTGTGTTGCGTTGAATAGCTTAAAATATAAATTTGAATAAATACTATAAAGATTTGAGTTGACAAACAAATTAAATCCAATAGTTTAAAGTTTAATTGTATTATTATTCCGTATTGAGTGACCTAACTCTTCGAATGAAAATGTTGTTACGCACTTAATCGTGTTTAAATACCTAAATTTTAATTATCTAATTTTTCCTGCTTTTAATATAATCCTATATCAAAATTAAAATAATGAATAATAACACAAGTACACAAGTAATAACAGTCTGTTTTCGTCTATTTACATCTATTAGTGACAAAATAGTGATCAGTAACCACAAGGAAAAACAATTTTTGATCCGTTAATCGAATTATACCTTTGAAGATGTTATCCTCCTTGCGAATAATCAACAAAACTGAGTGATATACTGAAATAACGAAATGTAATTACATTATTTACTATTTAGTGACTGTCAATTTTTTTAACACCCGCAATATTTATCAACAATTTTAAAACTGTAATAATTGAACATATACTTTATAATGATAATATTTTAATTAAATAATACTTGTAGGATGCCAATTATGTATATATAATTTTATTTACAGTCAGATCAATGGTATTAAACAACCAATAGTTAAACATGTATTTATAAGATAACTCGTTTATTACTTTGATTCGTATGACTACAAAAACTTCTAAAATATATGAAAAAATCACACATTTTATAATAATGACTGTATAAATATGAATGTGCATTAAATACTTGTAAAGGTTAAATTACTACAAGAATTGAATGTAAACTGATCTATTTAACTCGAATGAGTTCAAAGGGTGATATATTTTCAAAAAAGTAAGCTCTCAAGAAATTTATGCGTATGATGAGGTACGCCTCAATGACGCATTATGCAACCACATTATCGTATATAGGCAGTCGGTATATTACAACATAACGTATCAGATCGTCGTTTATTGGTATATACACTACTGACTGTGCAGTAAAAAAATCAAATATAATATACTATTACAAATAAAATAACATCAAGTATTAAATTATAACAAATGTTTTGTGTGTTGTAATGTTTATAAATTATAACTACCTATAGTATTGTTTAGATAATTGAAAATTGCTTGTTAAAACGTTAGTTTTTAAATCAATCCATGTTATATACAATAATGACAACATATTATTTATTATTATTATCAACCTAATGGGGTAAATGTAGAACACCCCCTCCTCGAAATTGATTTTCTATATGTACAATAGTGTGGTATCTGACAAATAACCATTGTATGTAATTGGGTACCAGCTTTATCAAATGTGCACTGTTCTATCTCCTAATTGTAGGGAGAATTCAGTAAAGTTCATTTAACTCCAAAAATGAGATACCTACAGTTTATGTCAACAAAAAATAGTTCCCAATTTTCTCCAAACGTTTTTTTTTTTTTTTTTTGATATAATAAGTAATACTCAATTTTATATACTATTTAAAATGTGTATTAATTGTAGGTATTATAACAATTTGTATAGTTATATATAACCTAAAAAATAATGTTTAAAGAAATTATGAACTCATTATTTTAATATTTTATAGTTAATTGGTATAAATCAATATAGGTATACATATTAGGAATTTTATCTTAATTTTGTTACTTATGCACTTAGCTATCTTAATATATATATAGTATGTTATAAGTAGCCTGTTATTACCAATGTCAATGTACTCTGTTTTATTTAACAGATAACAATTTATTGATGTTGTACGAGTGCCAAACATGGTGTAGTGTCCATAGATGATAATATAATAGTTAACCATTTAATCTATTGTTTAATTATTTATATTAAATCGAAAAATAAAAAAGGTCCTATTTATTACACTCGGACTTACAAGCACAAAATAACAGTTGTCTAACAATTCGCATTAGAATCATAGGATTTTATCGATATTTTTACTTTTAAATTGAGTACCTATTAAGTTTGTAATAATTATAAAAAATTATACCTAGTTGTTATGATAATTAAATTGAATTTTATAAATTATTATATTGTTAATATTTTGTTGATACACCATAATTTATAAATTATTATTATTATTATTCAGTGTACAGATAATGTAGATAATAGAGTTGTAGTCACTATAGTTAGACAACTATATAGGACTCGTTTTATAGCGTTCATGTACCAGTGAAATGTTCATTGGTATGTTTCATACAATCTATAATGATTTTTTCCACCCGAGATGATTTATTTAATGATCATATTATAAATTAATACTATATTACTAGATACATATATGAAGGACAAAGATTTACGCGTTGGTAGGTACATAATATCTACGTATTGTAGCATTATGATCGGCATGATTTTTAAACATTTAAAATGTTTGAAAATGAAAATCGTACTGACGTCCAAAAAATAACAGAAACTCATACTATTTGCAACCGGAAGGTTTAAGTTTTTAACCCCGTGGTGTATATTTTCGAGAAAAAATATTGTTATTATATTTACACTAACTTAGTTCGATATTTTGTTAATTTATAAAAAGGTACATAAGTTATTTTATATGATCGCGGGCTGTGGACAACAGTAGTCAATTGTATCAGGAATTTCATCAAATATTTTTTTTATTAAACGGTTATTTGTAATAAAACAAAATAAATACTCCATAATGACAATATGTCAACTTGAATTCAACAATACATATTATATAAATCTTCTTCCTGTTACAAAGCAATATTTGATTTAGTACACAATATCTTATATAACAGTCATATTTATATTTGTATTCGTATCTCTGCTTGATAATACAAATAAAATACAATTGTATTAAACGTTCCATAAAGCAAAAGATTTAAAAAAAAAATCAAACCAATAGTATATTTTTTTTCATTATTAGAAGACGTATTATTATAATATCAACATCGATTGTTGGTAAAGTATAATATAACCTAACCCAACTTACTTAAATATACTATTATCAGAGGTGTGCTCAAGAGGGAGGTCACGTCTGGACCCCTCCTATTGATTGACAAAATTTAATATTCTTAAGGTGTAAAACACTGATTGTGTAATACGTTTTACATGTTAAAAAATGTGGACCCCTTCCCTTGAAAAATTCCTGGATACGCTACTCACTATAATAGTATAAAAATCTATAGTTAAGTCCTAGTTTCAAAATGAAATACTACATAATATGTTAATTTAGTAAAATCATATTATAATAAAGTTACAATGTATATACATATATATATATATATCAGTTCAATTAGCTAATTACAATATCATTTAATAATTTATATACTTTATGTCTAAATGTCATATAAAAAATGTAAATGTGATGATTCACTTTATATTTTTAGAAAATTATACAAGTTATATTAGGAGGAGATGCACACATAAACATTCTAGTCTATACCTACTTGAGTTTTATTAATAGAATAATACAATGCTGAATAAAAGCAAAATGTCCCTTATCACTGAACAAAACTATAAATGAACGAGACTTATTTACTATATCTAAACGATAAACCTATACCATCAAGCCCGTATACTGGGGGGAGGGGGGAGGAGTTCAAACCCTTTCAAAAATGTTTAAAGTAGAATTATTTTTTATCATTAAAATAATAAAATAATTTATTTTTAATTCATATATAATTATAAATATTTTTACCCTCTCTCGAAATTTGATCCTGAATAAGTGCTTGCCTACCATGGTGAATAGGTTTCTTGAACGACTTGAATTATAAAAAACATTATTTTTACGAACATTTATTAATATATATTTTTTTTTAATTTTCTCAACACAGACACAGAATTATCATTAGATATTTGGCGTAATATATACACACATAATAACGTAATATAAAGTATAATACATTCAATAAATATATTCAAAAAAAACATAAAAATACTATCGTATTATTCGTATTGCATGACTTTCAAATCAAATAGTTCCATTGTTCTAATGTTATGAAAATCAATATTATTTAATTTAATTTAATGATATTGATTTTAAAGAGTCTAAAAATATCTACCATGTAGAAAAAGTTCATAAAAAAATAATCAAATTACTATTTTTGAAACACGCGAAATATAATATATAAATAGATAGCTATATGAATAATAAATACTGTAGAATTTACTAGTTTATTAATAATTTATTTAAAATATGATATTTAATTAAATTTCAGATTGACGCCCGTTCGAGATATTCAAATTCAAAGTAGTAAGAATAGGTATTATAAGTATTAAAGTATACATACGCAATATGCATACTACGTAAAAAACAAATTGTTCCTATCTCAATAAGTGCCTATTCGCCAGACTTGGTAGAATATTAAAAAAAAACAAACTCTATATTAAAATCAACACAAGTAGAAATATGCCGTATATCGGCCAATTCTCAGTAGGTATAATGTATAAATAATGACAATTACCTACTGTGTATAGCACTAGTTATAAGTTCCCCGTATAATTTGTAATACCATTGATGTCGTTGCCATAGATAATGAAAGGTACATAAATACATGTATTTAAGTGTGATCAAAGAGCATACTAGTTACCAAAGTGAGTAAATATAATTAAGAAGTGATATAATCACTACTGTGATAGTGCAAATCCAATTCAGAATTCTATTATTTTCTACCAAAATGGAAAATTAGGAAAATAATACTTTTATTTACATATAATACATTAATTCATTCATGTATATATTTGTTTTTATCTAAAAAATATTAAATAACTCAGTGTGTTTAAAATGTAAGCAGATAATTTCTAGAGTAAAAATAATACACGTTTTAAAATAATATTAAAAACAATAAATAAGAACAGTTACATTGTTGGTGTTAAAATAAAACTATGTGGTGTAATTTGTTATAATTTTCAATTGTTAACATATTGTGTTTTAAAGTAAATATTATAGTAATATTTGATCTTAATTTTTTTTTATATAGCATGTTACACAATGGGACAATTATAGACCCAAAATATTATGGGTTTTTAGCTGAACTTTCATCTGGAAAATTGCACATGGAGATTTTTCCTAATATATATTATATTATTATGTTAAGTTACAAGACAATATTTGACCTATAATACCTATACGAAAATTCATTTTATTACAAAATAAATGTTGTTTTTTAAGTACTAGATTTTTAGTCATTAAAAATGGGTTACCCAAATAATAACTGCAAATGCACACGGTGTTACTAAAAAGTGCTTACCTATGCAGCCCAATCGTTCACCAAAAACACAAAGTGACTAAACAACAGTTAAAAAAAGGAATTGAAGCTTGTAAACTTTTAATACAATAACTTTCTGCAAATAGTAGAAATTTAAAAACTCAGTGATAGCTTTTAATTAAAACAATAAATTAGATCAATTTACACCAATAGGATTTTTATTGGAAAAAAAAAGATTGATCATGGAGTAAAAACAATTGTGGACTCAAATTATAATGACTTGGAACGCTGATATTGACGAATAATTGATCCATTTTTTTATTAACTATGGCGTCGAGTAAAAATGGGTAAAATATTAAATAAAATTATTCGTTTTTCAATATTGTACCAACAGTTGTTGTTATCTAGCGTGGGATAACCTTGTGCTAGATGATCCACGAATATAGAATATTACCATTTCATTCAAGACTGGGAAAGACAAAAGCTTGCTTAACACTTTCGGGCTTCAGTGTTGAAGGTAGTATCATTCAATTATTCCATGACTATTTATTTAGCCATGAAAAGTTCATTATTTAACAGTGCAGTACATTGCAATCTACCGGCTTATGATAGCGTTAATATTTTTTATTTAATACCCCGTGTCTTGTGTACTTACTTGTTTCGTTGGAATAAAATCAAAATTATTCTCTTTTGATATTAGAATTCAGCAACGTCAACATCATATTATTATTAATTATTAAATTTATAATTATAGAAGTGTTAAAAAAATCATCGTCAACATTTTGATTTACTACCGGATGAAATGATTGTTAACACATGTATATCTTTATTCTTTATCGATACTGATACGCTTTTCGATTGTAGACTTGAGTGTAAAAGATATAACTGGGAACAACATTTTCTCACAAATCAATTCAAGTGACATTAAAAAACTGGATTTACCATGGTACTTGTTTTATGTGATAAGCAAATATGATCCATTCAACAGAAATTTGATGAAAAACCACTGTGGACAGGGTATGTAGTAAACCAGGTATACCTGCTACTTATAAGAATTTAAAATAATTTATACAATCTCATAATGATTATTCTATCAAAATATATAGACGAATGGAACCATTGGACAAATGTTACTAATATGATAGGTCTATGAGTACCGAACCTGATATATCTGACTTGTCGTGTACAAAATGTGACAAATGTCAAATACCATAGGTTGAACGTCATGTTTTATCTGATCCAGATTTTAGTGGATATACAAGTTATTTTGTTATAGAATTTCGGTATTTACGAACAATAAATCAAAAAATTATTTTTAAAGATTATTGTTTAAATGAAATCGTGATGAAAACTCTTCGACATAAAATTTCATTTAGTGCATGGTACTGATACTTACATTTAAAATATTTTCTTTATATCATATAAATAAAATAATGTTTTTCAGGTATTATAGAGAATTTAGTCGAAATATCGTTTATACGCACCACTGTTCATAGTAGCACAATTGAAATCATAGGTATAAAATTATATGAAAATTTCAACAAACAGTAATTGAATGGAATACAATTTGTATAATAACACCTAATCTAATATTTATAGAATACTATAGATAAGTTATAGATATTAAGAATGAAAAATAATATAGTAGATGCCTATTTAAAAATGTATACTAGTAAAATGATTGTATAATTGTTTATAAAACGTTATAATATAGGTATCTACTCAACATTTATCATTAGTGATTACTCATGTGTTCTTTTATTTTTTTATATTTAGATATACCTTCTTATAATAAGCATCCCGAACACGAGTATATCTATAATAAATATCTATTATTATACACATAATTGATGTTTAAACTTGCTTCATTGTTGGTAAAACAATATATTAATGTTTACATATTTATCGAATATATTATAATTTAATAATAGAAAATTGTTTTTACAAATGAAATATCGTAATAAAATAATAAACATTTAAAATATGCAGTTTTTTATTTAGCTTTATTAACTTTATTACGCAATAAAATGTATTGGCGTTCGGTCTAGAGTGTTTTTAATCATTTAACAAACATTATACGGTCCCAAAAGTTTCTAGCCCGAGTAATAAAATTATGGTATCAAATTTATTGCTACGTATAACAGAATTATACAATTGTGATGGACGATAACATTAAACACATTGAATATTATTGATAATATTAGTTTTAATTTTTAAGTTATTAAATTATTATTTATTATTTATTTAATGTAATAAATAAGGAAATGTATGGACAAAACAAAATTATGCAACCACATTAATGTATTTAATATTTTATTACACAAATGGATCGCTATAAAATAGTTATACCTACTACCTACATTAATGTATTATCATACTCAACACTCGTACAACTATCATAATTTATTTAAACGTAAATTTTTGTAAAATGTGAAGATGAATAAGTCATAAAACTCCTTAATATTATAATTATACGTTAAAAAAACATATTTTAATTTTTAAATATTGTCATTTTTGCATAATTTTTTAGTGTTATTTTTGTGTTAAAATGTTGGTATAGAATAATTTAATAATTATAGATATTATATTCTAACTTAAGACTAATAATTTGTCCGTGATAAGGGCCAATGAGCATTACTTACAGTATAAAAACAGAGAAATGGTTCAAAAATTTAATGTAGATTCATCTATTAATATTGTCATATACTTGTATGCATTAAAGCGCTTCTCATAATCTTAAAATCAAACATTATTTAATAATTAAAAGTTATAAGTATAATTTTAATGACGCGTAAAACAATTAATGAATTATATGATTATTGTATTATGAAGGACCGTTTTTATATTTATGTAATAAACCAATAATACTATTAACAAGACCACTCATTGAAAATTAATTTAGATAGGTACCTATAGGTTATAAATTATTATAATACATTATAGAAAAAATTTGAAAAATTTAATTTAAAGATTATTTAAAAACGTGTATATGTCATTCTATAATTTTAATAATAAATTACTGATTTACACTTTTATAACTGTAAGTCATAAATTATAATCATTTAGGAGTAGGTATCTCTATTAATTATTATCATGATATATTGTGTTAAAATATTAAATATTGTGTTTAGGTTATTAAAATAATGAGTAGATATTTATATTGTTTACATTATATTATACGTACAATAAACGTTTTATTATTTAGACAATTTAATCATTGTTGATTATAAATTATTTAATTTTGATATGACTTAAATAAATTTAAACTTTTATTAAACCATAAGTAATTTAAAATTAAATACTCGTATATTTTATTTACACGAATAGAGAAAGCTAAAAATTGATCATACAAGTAAATCATAGTACCTTTACCATTCTAAGGATGGAAATCTGAAATGATTTTATCAAAATACTCAAGTACCATTTCTCCCCACATTACTAAAAAAATGGAGGCTATTTGTACATTACGCCTATGATATCTAATTTAAAACATATATGTTTATGGTCATACGGATATTATAAATAATTATTAACGGCCTATGTCTGTATGGTTTTGTGATATGTAAATTAACATACTTCAAAATATCAAATTACTTACAGTCTACAGATTAAAATTTATTAACAAAAATTGATAAGCTTAGTTATAAATACTTAAAACGGTTTTATAATAATAATAATAATACAAAAATCCTATAATCTCTTGCCTGTTATTCTTGACTCTTCTGGATAATCCTTCAAGTTGATTTATATATAATCCACCAGTGGCGAAGCGTTATAGGAAACAATGAGACAACATCTACCCACTAAGAAATTAAAACACAGGACAAATAATTTTGTTTTATAAAATATTTACAAATTTTAACGTCATCTATATTAGGTATAAAAATTATATGTGTTTTAATATTTGTTAAAATTGGTTTTTCATTGTACAATTATAGTCTTTAAGAATTATTAAAATAGATTAGATGCGCGCGATACGGCCGTGCGGGTCTTCCAAGTATTAAATTATATCAAAGAGACGTTGCGATGCAACTATCTTCGCTATGAGACACGTCTCGCTATTCGGATTTCTTCAATTAACCTATCGCCATCGCGTGTAATCGTCCCCTGTAAATCGCTATTACTGATAGCCGATAGGTACCTGTGTGTTTCTTAATATTGTTTTTACATTGTAGTTTGTCCTCATGGCTGATGATTTCATTTATGTAATTTTGAACGATGGAATTATTAATTACTCATACGAAAAACAAATGTATTATCAAATGGGTAAAATAAAAAGGGAGGAATCCAAGCGTATTAGTGTCATTTTATTCAATGTCTCCCCAACTAAAAACTTAAGCTTCGCCACTGTAATCCACTAAAATATACTTTAATAACCCAACTACCTATTTAAAATAAATAATAGCAAAATTATTATGACCAATTATTTTAGTGCGGATACAATGATTGCATCACTTAAAGGTTTTTTTTTAATACCAATATGATTAAAATTATTACATTTATTGTGATTTAATTTTTAAATGTCTTAAATGAATTGTATGGATTGTACGGCTAAATTATTAAATAAATAAATATTCTTAAAACCATTATTTATAGAACAAGGAATAATCATCATGATGGTAATCATTAAATAGAGTTATTTACTTTTTAATTTTCAAATATATGTACGAGTATATTTAATGTTTATACGTAGGTGCTATGACTATTTACCTTTTAGTTATAATGTAAAATTAATCAATATGTTTATATATAATATTGTTATTATATTATGTGAGCTAAAGACTAAAAGTATACTATAACTATACTATTGTCTTTTGAATAAATAAGAAATAAAACAAACATTTTATATTTCATTGACAGAGTCTAACTAGTAAAAGCAGCAATAACTATTTGTGAATATTATTTTTTGGGCGTAAGTTAATAAGAAGTTATCATTATTTATTTAATTCTGATATTGATTATTCAAATAAAAAAAGATATATAGTATAATGGGTGGAAACGATTTTATTAAAACAAATAAACACACGCAAATTTTTAGGCAAACATCTATATAATTTTAAATAACTTAAATTAAAAAAAGGCGACTTGTTAAGGTCTTTTATTGTATTTAGTTTTATAAGTAAATAATTCTATTGAAGAAGTGTAATGTGTATTAACAACTCACAACCTATACGAGTGGAAATTAAGTATGATTAAAAAAATGGTCATGAGATATAGTTATATTCTATAATGGGCTTAAACAAATACCTATAATTTACATTCAATACGTGTAATTTTGATACTTTAAAATTATTATTTCATTTTTTGTATATCATAAATTATTATAAATTTGCATGCTATGAAGTTAAAGTGCAGACAATATACAAAAAACTAAAACCCTATAGAAGTCGCTGATGTATAGATTTTATATACACGTATAATAGGTATATTTAGGTTTGAGAATAGCTCATGGCTTATCATCGAGTAAATCCTGTAATCATGAATATGTATAATTTGAATTCAATGATAAATCATTGTATTAAAAAAAAAACAATTTTGAGCGGAAACTGTGTGTGAGGATACAAAAGATGGAGGTATTTCTAATGATAGGTATTTTAAAATTTCTTCATTAGTCAAATAATTGTTATCAACAAATTTAAATACAATATATTATAATTTATAACATATAATATCATATATTTTTGTTATTAACTTATAAGTCAATGTTGACGGAATGGCGTACTGTAGAACTGTGAATAAAAGCATAAAATTAGTCAAAATAATTAAAAAAATTACATTATGTATAATAGAATGTATCATTATTTTAAATTTAACTTAAATTCATAAACAGTTTTATTTAATTCTAATAAGAACAGCGTATGAAGTATTATGTATTTAAACACTTATAAAAAAAAAATGTATTTATAGGTAAATTACTTTGTATTAAATTGTAAAATATTTTTTAATTGTTGTATAACGACTTATTAGGAACCTTGTATTGAATTGTCAAACTATTTGACTTGGAAAACATAATATTTAAATAAAAAACATTGAATTTTTTTAAAGTAGATAATTTTATAAGTTTATATAATATTATGTATGTATAAGCAATAAACATCCTCGGACATAAAATAAACACATACCATTTTAAAATCAATTATACATTTATCACTCCACTTAGAATCTATAAAAGTAACAATATGTTTAGACTGTTCAAAATATATATATATATATATTTATTCACACATTACTCGTGATTATTAACTGGTTTAATTCAACAAAAATACTTTAATTTTTTTTAATAATAATATAAGAATGTATTCCTTATTTCAGTTTATTTTTTGACTCAGGTTATAAGAATTCTATATCTATTCGCAATTATCTAAATATTCTATAACCACACATTTTTATTATTTTTTTTTTCACATAGATGACCCGTAAAAACTTAGAACTTTCATGATGAGTATATGTTATGATTTGCGATTTCAAAATGAATGATGCGTGTTAAGAACGGTAAAGCCACCCTTTAGTGAAATTAGACTTGGAACTTGGGTTATTATTATTATAATAGGTAATATAATATAATAATTACATCATTGACGATCATCATACTTTAAAATAAGATATAGATACAGCATTACATACAGCTACAATAATTAGAGTATTCTAATTACGTTATACTAATAATTAAAAATACTGAGATTAATATACAATTATAGACGAAGGGAAATTAACAAAGTAAGACCGGAAAGAAATTTCAATAATGAAGTATCATTTTTAGAATTATTGAGTATTTTGATATTGATGGAGTAGGGAGTAACATAGATATATGATGATTGATGGATTGATTGGTGCTTAAAAAAGATTTTTGGTTTGAACATTCCATGAAGTGAATGCGTATCACTCGTATGAGCACCTTCACATAAAACGCATTTGGCTGGACTGCTTTTGTATTTGGTACAGTGGTTCGAAAGGTGATATTCCCCGTACTTGACGCAGCAGGAAACATAATATAGAAGTTTGAAGTTGGCACATAGTCCTGAGTCCTAATAATTTTGACATTGTGATGAACCAATCTTGTTTATAAATTATACATAAATTTATATATTATGTTATTGCGATAGGTTGAGTATTTCCTTATTATTAATATTTTGTTTGAAGTCTATAAAAAAAATAGGCAGCAGAAATGTACTCGCTTTTTTGCATCGCTTTAAACATAATTATCTATTTCGACTGAATCTTCAAAATTATTAGTATCTAGTGAAAATTATGAAGGCGGTGAGGTTTCTTATAATAACTCTATAGGGCAATAATAGAAAACAGTGATGGAAGAAATATGTGATAGCTGGCGTTTGTGTCACTCACTTGATTCAGGATAGTATAATAAATCAAGCGTCCATGAATAATCAAAAATGAAGATGTCGACTTACACGACAATCCATTAGTACCCATCTTGAGTTGTACTAATGTGTTTTTGATTGCAGTGTAGCTTATTATTAGTTGTTATATTTATAGTACGAGTATATAGATTGTTGGACTCCAAGTGTTGACGATTTGCTTATTAATATTTAAGAACGGATTGCTTATAAAATCAACGAATATGTTTTATTATTCTATACTCGACATGTCGAGTTTGTGTTATACTGTTATATTAATAATTAATATAATTCTAAATTGTCCATATTAGTTCTTCAACGCGACGAATCGATTAGGTATTTAGATGAGCTTGAATATGATGGCAATATAATCCATTTGGATTTGATGATTTGTTGACGCAGTAGAACCAATTTAAATTGGGACGTATTGTTTTTGTTATTAAAACGTGGTGATGCTTTATGATTTATATTGGATACAGTGAAAACACTGGAACATTAATAATTTTTCTTATATTATCATAATATAAATATAGTGATATATATAAATTGTATAATATTATAATATTTTTTAATTGATAATCATCATTAGATATACTTTTGAATAAAAAAATATTTGACTTGTAAGTAACTTTAAAAATGTATATGTCGACCTTTCCAAAATAAATAACCGCTTCAGCGGGTTTAACACTAAACTAAATACTACTAAATTATAGTATTACCTATGATAATAATACCATACAATAAATCATGCAGATTTCAAATCACTAATAATTAACGTGTAAATGATTTTTATACTACAAAAATTGAATCAACAAAAAACCTCTGGAAAATGTATATAAATTTCATAATTATTTTAAGAATTTAAATAGCAACTTCTGAAGAAACTTTTATTTTTTACTTTACATTAATTTTTTTCTTATAAAAACTTTTTAAACTAAGCTATTGTTTCAAAACTATTCTAATATTTTATTTATATGTTTTTATTTTTACTTCTGTACTTTATTCTTATATCGGTAGGTATACACAACAATGATATACATACAATAATGATTAAAAATTCATAAATACGAATTATACGTATTAAAGACAGGTATTTTTTTACAACATATTCGTTTTGAAATTATACTTTCATAGCTTCACTTATAGTATATTTTTTAATTTATTTAAACCACTTAACAAAAAATTTTATTTAGATTTACTATATTAATGCAAGTATTTATAATATGCAGTACTCGAGTAGAATAAATGAGCTATCAAACTATCTATTGATTACATTATAATAGGTACGCATATTTTTTTTTCAAAACACTTTTTGGAACAGTAAACACAATCAAAAGGTTTTATGCAGCCATGCAGCAAATTTATAGATTGAAAAATGAATATAATTTTATTATATTTTGTATTTAAAAAAAAAAAAAGTGAGAGAGTTTTAAAATGCATTTTTTAAGACTTTGAAAGTAAACAAGATCAAAAGTTTGTATTCATTCATGCAGCACCTACCTGATTGAAAATTGAACACGTATATTATATTATATACATTATGTATAAAAATATATATATAAGCAAATACTATTTGTCAATAAAATATTGACCATTTCTCGGTTCAAATAATTTTTCAAATCCAAAAACATCCATCTACTCAGCAGTCTTAAACTTAAATACCTAACCAAACATTAGTATATATCAATTTTTTTCTCATGCAATCGTTTTTAGAAATATTGTGCAAGCATTGACATATGTTTCATTTAAAAATGTTTTAAGCTATAGACAAAATGTATATTAAAAGCCAACGATAAAGACATAAAATAAAAAAATATTCGGCATCGTTTTTCAAAAAATACACAATATAAAATAATGTGAGTATTAAAATGTATCAAGAAAAAAATGTATATGGTTGCATTTACATATTTTGAATGCCTAGGTATATGTTGCAATGCACGTTGTTAAGATAAAATATACAATTCATGTATACACTACCCGACTACCGATCCTTGTTTATAACTTTGTAGGCAACACATTGGCTATACATTGTACAAAGTAAAATGTACACGTTGAATCCCGGAGATGCGTACAATTCTCAAGTTCCGTTTATGACCCTTCAAATAATCAAATACAGTGAAACCTCTAAATACCATACACTCTCTGTCACTTAAATTGTGTACGCTATTTAAAAAAGGGGCTAAATTAAAAATGTAGATTAGGTATCAAAATACTTTTAAAAAAATGAACCACATATATATAATTTAATTATTTTGTACATAGTACATTATGTACATTATAATGAAATATATTCAGACAAAAATTACAATAAAAATTATCAAAATCTAGCCATAAAAATGTCTAGTTTTCGAGTATCCTGTATTCAGAGGTATTCCTATTGATAAGTAGTGAAAATATCCCTGTTCCCAAAAAACCGTCCACTATTTAGAGGTGTCCGTTAAAGGAGGTTTCACTGTATTACATTGCTAAAACAAAAAATAATTTTTGTGAAATGATCAAAATGATAAATAACATAAACAGCATTGAAGTACATATATGATTTGAGAAATGCAACAGATATTATATAATTATTATTAATAATATAATTTTATTTCAATGGTTTATTCATATTTTAGTGAACCAGCGGCGCGACGCGACGAGTTTAATAATAACAATAATTATTATTATCACCATTATCTATTAGACGGTCAGTCTCTCACTTTTTTCTCTCTCTCAATCTGACTAGGAATAAAATGGTTATAAAAATAATCTACCGAGCGGCGACAACGAATCAACGAAACGTTTACGGACAAAAAATAAAATAAAAACGGAAAAAATTCGGCAGTTTTATTATCGCGTGCGCGCACGCGTGTTTCCAAGATCCGATTACAAACCGTCCCGGTGGCACAGTCCCCCCAAATATATACATCGTACCGCACTGTCTTCTATATAACGCGCGGAATAACAATTTGGCAACCACGTCGATCAGGAAGACAGCGGCGGTGGTGGTCAAATCATTGCGCGTTGCTCGACTATAATATTAAAATATTATAGTCTTCTTCGTAGTTCCCAAGGGCCAAGGAGAATTATACGAGTGAAATCTGGTGAAGAGACTGAATACCTCCAAATAATCAACTAGGTATAGGTTATCAACTGGTGATAATATTGTGTTTAATAACATTAAAATCAATCACACAGGGAAATAAAATAACTTCCTACATAATTTGTTTCCACACGAAATTCTACAAAAACTACAGTTCTATAACACGAGACACTATAAGAACTCAACCACGTAAATAGATCTTGGATTATTAATACAAGTGTTGGAACTGAAAATCTTAGAATTGGTACTTGACTGTAACCATATTTCAATATTGTCAGTATTGAATTCGAAAATAGGTGCTTTTTTTGATAATGATAGAAAAATAGTTCTTACATAAAAGTGTGTATAATTTAATTGTATGTACGTTATTTTTTATTATTGGCCTTTTTATGCTTTTTAACTTTTTTATTTTAATTTTTTTATTTAATTATCAGTTAACTGTAAGTTGTATACATATTTAAAAGCTTCCGAGGAAGACGCGTTGTCGAGTTATATTTAAAATTACCTTTAATAGATATGCTTTATTGTTGCTGTAGTTAAGCGTAAAAAATATTCAATACATTTTATGTAGCGTTTATCAAAGTTTTTATACTACCTATATATTAAAATATGTTGTTGATGTATACATTTAAGATTGTTTGTCAATAATTGATTTGTTTCCGTTTTTTCACAATTTAACTGCTTTTATATGTTTATATTGTCTTAGAATCCAAACGCTAATTATCAAGGTACCAAAATTGAAACTTTTGGCAATATAAGATTATATAGGTGATATATTATACATCAGGTAATTTTTTTATATTAAAATAATAAATATTAGGTTATTGCAATTTATTAGCATTAGCTATTAAATATTTTTTTTTGTTAAATATAAATGTTGGTAAAAATTGTAGTAGTAAGTTCTATGATATAACTATATAGTTTACTTTTTATTACTATTCATTCAATGTTTATTTAGGTATCTTTTTTACACTTTTAAAAATCAATTTTGTTTCTTTAAATAATGGTATTCAGTATTCACTGATACTAGAACTCACATATTGGTTTTATGTATCTTAAATCAAAAGTAAAATATGATAAAAATAAATTTTTTAAACTGAAAATGAAACCTGAACAGAAAAAACAGTAAATGATTTTAGATCCTACACGTTTACTCCACACCACATACTATATTTTGATCGTTTACGCATAAAAATGAAGATATAACTGATAAAAGTCACTGCAGTCATATACATTATATACAACCACTCTAGAACTAACAGTCGATTGAACTTTACAATTTTTAGCAATATCATACAAATTAGTAATTGCATGTATATAGAAAAAATTATACAATACATTCGTAGAAAATGTATAAAAGTTCACCTATAATGCATTCGACATCCATAAGATTCATTTGAAAAGAATTCGTTTCGTTAACACTTTTATGTATATCATAATTATTTCAAAAACAATTTAATCCTTCAAACTTTATCTTTTAACTTCAACAAAACATGCACGCATAAGATACGCACTTATATTACCCTCTCGTAGGACAAACGCACGCAACGAAATTTGTTACGTTATAATTGGATCAATGATTGTTGATCACCACCTCTCCCCTCACCAGTGACAACAATAGCATAGAAAACGTATGTATATAATAAAATATATAATCTTCAGCCAGTCAAGTGACGACATTATGATAATATAATATAATCATGTTAAAAATTAGACTAAGATTCACGGACCAGAGAGACAATATTACACATTTCATATATTATACGAGGTGATGACTTTAACATCTCGATAAATGTTTACCTTCTTGAAAAGAAATTTTCAATACATGAAAATTTATCATTTTATTTTTGTATTATAATACTATTTAACATTTGTAATAATAAAAATGTTTAAAATTTTATTTTTTTAAATGACAATAACATTGTTAATTTCATAAAGTTCAAGGCAAAATAATTTTCTGAAAATTTTGATTTATAAAAATCGTACCAATTTTTTATTATTATTAGCTTCCTGCACTATTGACTATGATATCTCAATAATCTTAATTCATTAGTTGTTATAAATATTTACAATTTAAGTTTAGATTAGTGGAATTCCACAACAGCTGAATTACCCGGAAAAATTTTAGGCATTACTCCACTGATCTATAATGTTAAAAATAGGATAAGAATATAAGATATAAAGATTTAAAGTATTAAAGATTTTGTCATTTAAAAAAATACAAAAATAAAACAACTGCATTTTCATTCGAGAAATTTAAAAAATATATAATTAATACTTTTCAGTTTTTGTTATAACTAATTTTAGGTAACTGTTAAAATATTCACCCTATATAAAATATACATTTTAGAGCAAGTTTGTGCGTTATTCTTATGCGGTAGCTTTATTATACTGCACCTATATATTTATTTATTTATATATATACACATGTACAAATTCTGACGACTAAGTATATATTATACTAAAATGTAGTACGACGATGACTGTGCACGCAAACTGAAACGGAGGGAGGCTGTGTACTCCTTCTCACTCTTTATCCTTCCATCCGTCATGAAATAATGCCAAAATACCTTACGCGGAGGGGGCAGCTGAAGAAACCGGAGCAAACCGACGTGTTTTAGCGTGTGTATAATGGTATTTCAAACGGACAGAGTGGCTGCTGCAACTGAGTGCTGCTGCTTCTACTGATATTGCTGCTGCCGCTGTGGTTGAGGAGGTGGGGGACACCGATGTCATAGACAAAGCTAAAAATGCACTCGCCACATACATCGCGCAGTATTATGTTATTATTATTATTATATAGTTATTATATCGACGTGTTCGAGTTTTCCGCTGTTGTGTTGCAACGACCGTCCGTGCACGCAGCATCGGTTCCGTCGTATATACAGATGTGAAAAACACGTGTTACACATATTATTTATATACATCTCACTGTATCACGATTCACGAGTACAGTACTAGCGATGATTATAACTTATAAAAATATATTAATATACACATATTACGTGTTTACACACACGTACTAGTAATAATTCATATACAATTAATAATGCTTGTGCACGCGTTATGTGTGTGTGTGCGCATGTGTTTGTGTGTTTGAGTGTATCAGTTGTACCAGCTGTACACTTTGCGGGGGAAAACGTGAATCACCCCCTTCCAGTTTTGAAATTGCGCGCCGATTTCAAATCGCAGTTATCCCGACGACACGTGAACAGACCATAATAACATGATCAGTGGCGCCGAACTCATATAATATCATGTGAATCGCGAATCAAGTGATCGCTTCATTTTTTAAATGAGTTTATCATATAAATTAAGTGGGTGGTTGGGACAATAATTTTAGATTTCGCTTCGAAAAACAGGCTGAGTTCGGCGCCACTGAACAAGATAATATTAATATAACATCATAGAATAAAATATATGCCGCATAGACGACAAAACGGGTTAATGTTCTAATTTTGGTGTTACATAATATCGTTATCAGGGTGTAATAATCACTATATTATTATTATATATTCAGATGTGTGCCAAAATTAATTTTTCATTAATTCATATTATAATTGGTAATAAATGCATTAAATACAGGTAAAGGTAGCAGCAAGTATACTAGGTATAGGTAAGTATAGCCAGTATAGATACTGATACTATAATACAACGTGTGCCCCAAGATCCGGCTGGCATGCCATTTAAATAGTTATACATTATACTGTACAAAAATATCGTACGTACCTCTGCAAAATAGGTAGATCGTATAATAATATATTGGTAGTAGGTATCAGACACCACGTGTGTTGTAGAGATTCTTCAGGATCAAAGTTGCAGAAGTCACAGTGTTGGCTCGAAACGGTCAACGCAGCAGTCAGCTGTTGGGGCAAGCAAAACATGGCATAAAACGGTTAAACGATATCATATTTAATAAAATATTCTGTTTTCGGTCATATAATTTTAATGATAATAATAAAATATTAAATGGGTACTGAGCGGGTGGCGATCGTAATAATAATAATGATAATTATAATTAATAATATAGATAATGAATACGAACACATCGTGTACAGCCGATCGCGGATCATCGCTTCCGTCACCAGGTGCAATATTATTACGATGGTGTTTTACGTTTGTATTTTTTTTGTTTTTTTTTTTTTTTTTTTGTCGACCTGACGCGTTATCTGTGCGACGACGACGATGTCTCGTATCCGACCGTCGGTTCCGAAGACGAAAAAAATTTACATAATATACGACAGGCTATATATAATATTAATTTAGCAGCCGACAATAATAATGTGTATGTGATGGATCACATGGACAAGGATGAAAAAAAACCGGTGCGACGTTAAATTTGACTCGGTGGGGGCAAACGGGATGTGGAAAATTCGACAACCCAAACTCCTCGACGTGAGTGCGTACGCGCACGCGCACGCGCGCGTGTGTATGTGTGTGTGTGTGTGTGCGTGATAGTAATGACGGCCGAGGAGATGCGCAGCCGCTGCAGCAGACGTCCGCGACAACCGCACACCGAAAGCGCACTGGCGATCACTAGCGGCGGCAACGAGCTTTTTTGGCGCGTTTCAAAAGTGGCGGCGGCGGCGGCGGCGGCGGTGGCATACAGTGTATGCTTATTTTAAGTGTCGGTCCGCCCGAAATGACGTTCGGTCCGCCGCCGCAGCAGCACCGGCTGTGCGCCGGCTGCCGGCGGAACGTCGCCTTGGGACGTGCGCAGCGTACGCAACGCACCGCTCCGCCCCGCCCGTCCATCGGTCGCGTCCGTCAGCTCGCCGCCCGATGGCAACCGCTCGTACCGCCGCCGTCGCCGCAGACACCTTTGGCCAACGCGATGTCGTCGGCGGCGTTCGGGGCACGACGAGCGCGATCGTCGACCGTCGCGCAAATCATATTATAATATGTATTATACATACATATATATATATATATATATACCAATGTGTGTAAGTATGTATATATTATGTAAGTGTGTGTGTGTGTGCACGTGTACACGGTGGGCATATGTACACGCACACTCGTCCGGACCAGGAATAACTCGGACGGCCGACGGGCTTTGCCAAAAAAACTTTTAAGAGCGTTTTTTTTTCTACATATATTAGAATTATTTTTTTCCTCCCGACCAAAGTCTCACCTGCAGGTCGCCGCAGCCGTTTTAAAACTATAATAACATAAGCTACTATATTATATTATATAGACATTATACATTATTATTAAATATAGCTGATATACATTAAGTTATAATAATTATTAATTAATGCTAGGATTTATAATAATATGCATTGGCATGTTTTTTTTTTTTTTTATGTAACTTCTGATTACTGTTTTTATGTTTATGATGTCCACAAATTATGTCAAGTCAAAGTAAATTGAGGTTACTTTATTTTGTGTATTTTTGAATAAAATGCACATAATTGTATATTTCAACTATACAAACATTTAAAATGCATTTTTATGGTATATTTTAGCAGTGATGGTCAGCGGGAAAAAAAAATATAATATTATCTATTCAAAAAATATTCAAGTATTTAATTGACCACTAAATAGAGATAGTAATTAAATGTATATCTTATCTTAATATTGTCGAGTATTCGTACAACTGCAACAGTTGCTTTAGATTTAATATTCAAGATTATTCTATAACTAGACTAACTGCAGTAAAATTAATATGTGTTATGTGGTTATGTCATAGAAGTCGTCGTATATCGAGAGTGAATTAATTGTTATTTGTGAGTCGAATTAATTTGAGTAATATCATCCATTATTTTTAAATACTGCGTTCATAAGGTTTAATGTGAATTTATCATAGAGACATTATACCGAAGTGACATTGGCCAATATGACAGTTAGCTTAGCCTCTTTGTAAGACTAGAAAAATCTAATAGTATTATACCTAATAAATGAGTTATGACACCCTATTTTTTCAACGTGTTAACATCAAAAATAAATTCATATAAACTATTTGTTTATTAAATCATAATAAATAACAATTGCTTGAATTACTTTTGTCTTTAAAATTCTAAAAATAATAAATATTATATGATAGTATATCGAAAATAAATCTATACGGATTTCAAGACTTAAGAAAATACACTATTTTTTTGTTATTTACAGCAACCAATCTGTTATACCAGTGTCGTATTTTTTCGCATTTTTGGTTTCATATTATAGTTGCATATTATACTATTTTTTTTTTTGCATATAAATCATAGTACTTTTCATAGTCATAATATTATTTAATAATACGATTATAATAACTTCGTTCCATTTCGCCGAAAATGTTTCAGTCTTATGCTATGAGTGATTACTTCTGCACTAGGCGACAGCATTTGAAAATGGTTTTACTAATAGTTACAATCTACCGTCGACAAAATACTAAAATATATGAATCCCTGCCGTGATACACTCATAATAATAATTTATTTATTTATAATATTTTATTATTTTCAAATATTTGTATGATATTGTATTCGAAAGAAGTTATGACATACCGTACATCTTATATAACTATTTAAAACCACGAGTGATAAAGTTGAGTTTTTTTATTGAGTTATACATATAGTATAATAATGCATGATGCTACAAAACTATATATACGTATATATTATATAAATAGAAACAGGTCTGAACTATAAAATGTAAATACATATCTACTAACTATCGTTGTATAATTTTGTTTTTAGGGATTATTTTCCAATTAAAATAAATTATATACTTACCTTAAAATGTGCATCATAATATAGCACTAGGTAAACGTTTTTCTAGGCATAATTTGATTTATATTTTTTAACATAATTTTAAATTAACTGTTAAACAATATTACAATTTATAATTATATTGTTTTGTCGTAAATAGATTAATTATTATTTTAGTGTGCTTACTTGAATCGAGTGTAACGACCAATTAAATAATAATATCTTGTATATTATACAATCATACAGAGCGTTTAAAGTTAGAACGATAATATAATCACGTTCAATATACATACCTATATGCATCATACCACATTGGAGATCGGAGGACATTGTCAGCCCATATTTTTCTGATCAAATCAAGTAATACTTATAATATAGCATTATAGCTATATTGTATAGGTTAAGTCTCCCATTCATATTAATCATATTTAATATTAATACATTACACTGTATCTAATGGTTTTTTTAATTTTTATTTTAATAATTTTCTTAATAAATTCAAAAATGTTTTTAAACATTTAATAATTTCAAGCCACCGACGTATATACATAAATGATAAATATCTAATAACTAATAAGTAATAGTAGTAATACAAATAATACAATAAAATCGTGTAATCGTTTGTTTGAAAATTATTTTTATTAGGTACTTAACACTTGTTATTATTATTACGAATATAAAGCTATATAAGTGAATTTAAGGCATAATACAAGCAATAAACATTGTAATTCTCATCGCAGATTCATCTTTTGAACTAAAATTGTTATTTACATTTTAATGTTTGGCTAAAATAACAATATTTAAAGTATCTATAACCTGTTTATGTACCTACAGGTATAGGTACTACATAAAAATTTGAAGTTTGAGTCACCTAAATATTATACGTGTACATTTTATTTCGGAAAAATAAAATTAAGAATATAAAATTCAAGTGTATTACTGTTTTTAGTACATATGACATATTATATTAATATACTATTAATTTACTGTGGTACAATAAAGTAAGAAATATAATATAATTTATTATTATTTAATAAACAAATAGTTTATATGAATTTATTTTTGATGTTAGCATGTTAAAAAAATAGAGTGTCATAATTGATTTATTAGATATAATACTATTAAATTTTTCTAGTCTTACAAAGAGGCTGTCATATTGGCCAATGTCACATCGGTATAATGTCTCCATGATAAAATCATAATTAAACATTATAAACGCAGAATTTAAAAATAACGGATGATATTACTTTGTACTTAACTAGTTATTTATACTATTAATCTATTACGTCTATTATTATTTTTACAAAGAAATATGCAAAAATGTTCTTTCATCATTTAAAACTTTTTTTTTAATTCTACAATTTATTTTCAAGTGAGTATACACATATGTATTATACAAGGATGAGTTTGGATACAAATTTGACTGTTACACGCAGTTAATAGATAAATCTTTTCATTTTTAAAATTATTCATCTCTAATATACAGTTAGACATAATATTATTATTACGTTGTTATACTAGATAGGTAACATCATTATTTAATATTACTATCATTTTTTTCACGTCTAATTTTGGACAAAGTGACTTAAGTGCAATAATTAAATAGTTTAATAAAATAAATAACATTTTTTTTTTCATTAATTAAAAGTAAATTTAACAGAATAATTTTCACAATTATAGTATTCATCGTACAAGGTGTCAACCATCGAGGATTGTTTTTTTGTATTTCTAAAATGCTAAAACAATATTTTTAATTAAAAAATTATTTTTTTAAATACCTATAGCAATTAATTTTAGTATTGTACTCATCGGCACAATATCATTATAATGTATACATTATTATTATTTATAATTTAGTAGAAGTGATTAAACAAACGCCCTATTTATTTTTATCAGATAAAAGCCCTGGGTAGTTTGCTATGACTCAGAAGTACACGCGTCTATGAATTTATGCCTATACCCTATATTACATCATTACACGTGTAAAGGTACGTTTTTTAAAATATTTGTATCGTCCTGCAAATTACAAGGTTGCCATTTATACTACAGATCGCAAAAATTGAATAATATTTAATATTATAAAATATGATAATATATATTTTTACAATTTTAATATTGTGTTAACAATTTAGTAGAGGTATATGTTATTATTACTACTAAAATAGTCCTATAGATTTATTGTATTATAAATAATCTAATATCATTGTGTTATAATAGTGTTATAGTAATAGGTTTGCAGTTACGAGACGCCGTGCAGCATATATGTATATATATATATACAATAAAACCATACAAGCACGATATTTTGAGATGTTTGTTTTTTTCTGTCGAGTCTTAAATATAGAATATCCATTGAAATACCATTCGGGATGATAATAATTATTATTAATTTATCATATGGCATGCACCCGGCGCGTTTATTGCAGTGTGGCTAATGTTTGGTCGGCTCGTTTCATTTTCACACGCAAACTTAATTTTTAGCCAATATAATACTATAACAATACCTATAATATAATAACTATCGAATCGAAATATCGAACAGTACAATACTAATTTGAATAGGTAACGGAATACCTCTATAGAGCCTAATAACTACAATTACTATGTGCATGTCTCCGGAACGAACGACTCGCGGATATTGTCCGCGGCGTCTGCGAGCGGAAACACTTGTGAGTGATATCGCACTAATGCACGGGCGTGGTACGATATAATAATAATATATAAAGTTTCATACTTACGGGTCGTCGTCGTCGTCGCCGGTCGCGGTCAAATCGTTTTCGCGCGCGCTGTACGGGGAGTTCAGCGGGCGCGACGAGACCATGCGGCGGCCGCCGACGCGCGTAATGTTTTTCGCCGTCCTACGCGGATTTCTCTTGGTTTTTTTCTTTTTGCCTACGCTATTTTTATATCGAACTACGAAATACCGCCGTCGCCGCCACCACCACCACAGCCACCGATCGCGCGTGGTATTCGTTGTAAATAAATCCCTGCTGGACCCTAGAACCTGACCTCCACACATATTCCCACCCTCCCCGTGAAACACGTCCGGACCCGACTCTATACGATCGTAAAACGTAATATACGTAACAATAAAATAATATAATATTATATTATTATGTCTAGAATGGAAACGGGATAAAAAAAAACTCTGTTTGATTTTATATATAGCGTAATAATAAATTGCAGTACACGCGCGACGTATTCTACGCTGTTATTGTTGTTGCAAAATCGCACTGGCGTTAGATACGATATTCGTAATGACGGGATCACCTGATTACATGAACCTTTGAGGATAACACATTTTTGCCACCGTTAAATGCTTTTCCTCCGACAAATCTTAAACCAAATAATTTTCAACGGGTTACAGACATATAACATAACTCGGTATAGATACATCCGAATTACATGCCAAAAATACGAACATACGTTTTAGAGCGTCCGAATTTCATGCTATCTCTTAGAGGGGCGCATGTAAATTCCACCGATTGTGACCTTTATAAACCTTTTTAATGTAGATTCCATCTCTAAATACTATCTGAAAAAAAAAATTAAGTTCACCAGATTTTTTTTTACCTTCAATAAAATTAATATTATGTAGATAAATAGGTATTAGTTAAAAACAGATTTATTATTATATTTTATATATTATATATATGTTACTGTGAATGTCCGCATTTGGTGAAAACTGACAGTCATCGGTTAATGTCGTCGTACACCAAAGTTACTGGTTATATTGATTACATATTGATTAAATTTGTACTGTTAGTAAAATATACACTAGTGAATGTCGACATTTATGTAGAGACATAAATGTATTGATTATTTATGTGGAGATGCCGATATTATTTAATCTAATTTAGGGATAACGGCAGAGTCACAATAATTATAATACAGTATCATTTAATATCTAGAGTATATAATCTAGTACCTATGCAGTATAAGATATTGTACAAGTTGATAATGTCGAAAAAATGTTGTGGCAATATTGTAAAATGTTATATATATATTATATTAAACTAGCGTACACGTCTCGGCTCCGCCCAAGATTTTAATCAATAATAACTAATTATTTACTAACTTTATCGGACTAAATTTATGTCTAAAACTGGCTAAAACTGTACGACGATTGAATAAGTAGTTTCGGAGTTTATCCCGAACATACAAACAAACGCTATCATTTTATATATTAGTATAGATAACTTGTATTAATATTAATATTTATGTATACGTCGTATGGTAAACGGATGGTTTTCCCGTACGTCGTTATTGACGGACCATTATAATATTATATTATATTTATATTAATTCGATAATATTTAATGTACGTCGGAGCGACGGCCGATTTCCGATTTACTAATGATTATTATTTATTATGAAATTTATATTTCATATATTACCTGTTGAATGTTGACTATTGTATCGATTCAATTTCGATATACATTTTGAATATCAGAATCAAACATTTTCAATTTAAATATAAATTATGAATATTATTAACTAACATTTACGATTTTGATATAATCTTTTATTTTTTTAAATATTTTTAACGATATTTATCGATATTTGAAATCGATGTCTATATGAATGTCTAATATATGTATAATCAACGAACTATGATTGTGAAGTTTTGAATTTATTAGTTTTATAAACATTAATTCTATAGCAAAATAAAAATTAGAAACACCTTCAGAATCTAAAAATACTAATACAAAGCAAATTTTAAGCCACTCGCCTATTTCAGATCTTGTTTTATAATCTCACGTAAAATCTAATCTTTATATTGTTTTCACCAACTTTGAATAACACAAATCAACAATCTATCAACTTCGCATTTTTTTCGCATATGTTGGTTATTGATTTTTCAAAATCAATAATGACATGTTTTGGTCAAAAAAATAAAATCATAGGATGCATTTATTTCATTAATAGTTCTAAAACATCCCATACAAAATATAAGAAAACAAATGTCAAATCTTTTATTACACAAAAACACAAAACATAATGGTCATTAAAATATTCATGTATAGTGAAAAGCTGTAAAAATGTTTTACGCAATACCTACGTTCTACGTAAATGAATCATCTAAGTATACCATTTACGCTTTATAGTTTATACATAGGACATAGCTTCAAACTTAATTTTACTACAGAACATAATTCCTTTTTTTAGTATTATATTGAATACATTTTTCGTTACTACTCGTCATACATTGGATTTCATTTAAGAAATTATAAACATCGAAAAAACTTTTAGTTATTTTTAGCTTTGTCTTTCTCCTAGCATTACATATAAATTACTTATAGCACAATTTACATAACTAACCTGAACTACAAAATAGTATAGAAGTCTATGATATGAACATACAATAAGATATATATAAAAAAAAAAATTACTATTTTATATAACCTTTCAACGATAATATAAAAATATAAACGGGTATGGTATTTTATTGTATTAAAATATACTCAATCAGATGAATAATTTCGTTTTCTGTTAACCTGAAAAATGTTTATACTCGTTTTCTTCGTGTTTTTGGTCTATTCTATGAATATAATTTTTCATTACGAGAAAGTCTCTGATTTTTTCAAACTTAATCTCGAACCATTTCATTACGGGAAAAAAATGAAATAAAAAAGGTTTATGTATTATATTATTGTATAATATTATATAATATATATCTGAGTATAATATTGCTTGCACTGAAGTTGACGCAGTGAAATATTACAACAAAAGTACAAACTAACATCATTATTTTTATTTTAACCACAGTGGTCAGTTTTTTCTGCCCGAAAAAAATTGATAATTAATAAACACATCATACATATAAGTTACAAGTTATAAGTAAGAAGTTCTTATTACTTAATGAAGTTTAAAAGTTTAAAGTTGCTTTTATTTGTATTTTTCAAACAAAACCGTATAGATATAATTAATAGCCGATAGGTTTATAAAGAATTCATTTATTACTTACTGTTAATAAACAAATTTCTGAATGTGTCTTATTAATCCTATTATTACTTACATAACATAGATTAATCATTATAATTTATAATAGTAGGTATTTAAATAAATATATATTTCACATATTAAGTCAATAATTACAACATAAATCATGTATAAACGTAAAAATAGTAATAATTATAAAAGCAAATATAATTATTATAATATATAGAAAAATTAAACCATAATCAATAATTAGCACAATATATATATATTATATGTCATGTATCATGTATATCATATAAAATTGTTAAAAATCGTAAAAATAGTAATAATTATAATAATAAATTATAAATACGAATCAAAATATCACCTCCATATTATTTTTTTTAAATAATAAGCCACGTTTTTCACATAATTATCCATAGATATTTTATTATTTTTATATTTTTATATTGCATGCATATATATATATATATTTTTTTTTAATATTTATTGTTCGGTCGGAATTTACAAATCCATTTTTATACCTGCATATTTTTTCGAGCGGTAATTATATGTACGTTTTGGTAAACGGTCACTTTGTACGGTCCATTGTTTAAACTACATAACGCGGACACTTTGTACGGTCAGATAAAATTTTAGATTGCAAAACGCGGACACTTTGTACTGTTATATACATAAAGTATATATTAATGTATATAGTTATACATAAGTGTTAAGTATTTATAATGTAAATTATCAAAATGTAAAAATTAAATATAAAAGTATAATAAAAAGTCAATTTATTAAAAATCGTTATAAAATATAGTATATTAATATTAGTCAAAATAATAAAATTAAAAATGTGTATAATATAAATATAAATAAAAAAATAATATTGAAAAAAAAAGTTAAATAATAATGTTAAAATCGGCATGTATAATATAATATGGAATTTTAAAATTTAAAATTTGTCATTTCTTTCTTTTGGTGCTGGTTACATAAACTGAATAGTTTATTATTTTCACATGAATTGGATTTTTACTTTTTATGTAGCCTATTACCACATTCGTCTAATTGTACTGCACGCAAAACTGTTCAAAAACTCGGATTCGTTGTTCCAACTAGTTTATTAAATGAATTATTCCACCCTTCACTGAAATTATTTGTTCCATGAGATTTAGACAATATTTGCGATCTTACATTCCAAATAAGAAGAGGATATCGTGCATTGTTATTATTATAACCACTAACATAAGTTCTATCGAAGTATGAAATAAGAGGTAGTAACTCTTGAGATAATGTTGCATACATATTATTACTAATTTCGACCAAAATATCGTCAATGGGTAAAAACGCCAATGAAGTAATCATTTTGCACTCTTTGGAAATCCGTTCATTTTCTTTATACAATTTTGCTAGTCCAAGTTGCTGAATTTGTAGCCATGCAGACTGACATAAATGAAAAAAAACAACCTTGAATCTGGACCCCGTTAAAAACTCGGTTTATCACTTTTATTACGCCTAATTCAAAACCTATAATAATTCGTAAATATACTAGAACATTTAAATGTGCCATCCATGAACCATAATATTAGATGATGATAAAAAAGACAGACCTTCATTTGTAGCAAAAATTAAGATTCTATGCCCATTTCCGTTGTCATAAATTAGAAAATCAGCTGCCTCGCCACCCATTGTAGTTTTCCATTTATCTGGTAATGAAAAAATAAGATTTTCGGGCTCGTCAGGAGCATAGATACGTCGTGCATGTCTTATCGTTCGTCGTAAAACATCAGAGTTCCTCAACTTAGAACAAACTGTACCTATAATACAACATCAATACATAAAAATATGTATAAATATTTTATAATATATAAAAATATGTAAAAATATTTTACTATAAAATAAATAATTTCATTATTTACTACATTAGTTTATATTTACTTACTGTTACATCCATGTGCGATTGATAAAAGAATTTTATTTGTACTTTCTTTGTTACTAATTGCGCACAGCTTCATGTCAGTTTTCGCATTGTTAACGGCACAGAATGTTGTGTCATCCAATGGTTTTGGATGGTGGTTATGTGATATTAACTTAGTAAATAATATGTTATACTAAAAAAATAAATATATATTTAAGTTAAATTTTTATTATAAAATATTATATCATTCATAATAGGTATTATGGAAAATAAGCCTTTTGGCGAATATTTTAATTAGGCTTTTAAAAACTACATATTATAGTAAAAATATAAGTATCGTAATAATATAGATAATTCACTATCTAAATCGAATATCTTGTTATAATCGTCGGACGATCTACTCGTATGTAATTATCTTGAAATACAATCGTAATTTATGACTTTCCTTAGCTGGTGTTATCAGTTATTATATATATTCTTTTATTTAGATTTAAAAAGCTTAACAAAAATGTTCACAAAAAGACTTATTTTGTATAGTATGTAAGTAGTAAGTATTTATAATATTTGTGAAATATATTTATTTATTTATTTATTTATTTATTACAATATACGGGTTGTCCCTATAACATTAAAGTACAGTACAGTTTAGAATAATAGTAGAAGATTGAAAACAAAATAATATGTAAATAACAGAATTACAATTATAATAAGACAGTTATACAATTAACGCTTATATTAAACTTAAGAGTTTATTAACAGCGTTTAAGAAAACATTAGAATAAATTATCATCAAAAGAGGGGTCCTCATTGGCAAGTGACATAATTCGTCTTAAAGGCTCATTTTTCAGATAATTAGTGTTGGCGGTAGGAATATGGAAGGTCACATGAGAACGAGATACATGTGAAAGGACTTTGAAGTTAATTTTGGAAAGCAAGCAAGGGGAATCAATATGGTTAGTAATAAGACCACGAATAAATTTTAAATTTAAAGTTCTTCTTCGTTCAGCAAGAGTAGGTAGGCCAAGTACGTTAGCGATATTGGTATAATCATGAGCTAAATGGGGAATGCCTAACACAAAACAACAAAATCTCAAAAATCTAAATTGAACACGTTCGAGTTGATTAATATCAGAAACAGTGTAAGGATCCCAGACAACCGACCCGTACTCTAAAATAGACGTACTAAAGCGCAATATAGTGATTTTAACGATTTTGACATTTTAAAATCTTTAGATAGACGCATAATGAACCCTAAAACTTTAAATGCTCTACTAGTAATCATCGCAATATGAGGTCTTGGACTAAATATATGTTCTCAATATATTATATTGTTGAAAAAAATATAATATTTTTGACAATAACAAATATACTATAGTTATTAAAACATATACAATTAAGAAATAACATTTGTATAGTAGGTACTTATTGGTTCTATACGATTTGTAGAAATTTTTCCTATACACGTAGTGATAGAATATTTCCAACGTATATCGTTTACATTTTCTCTCAATATTGTGTACTCAAAACCATCTTCAAAAAGTTTTGGTCTTAATTTAGTAGACTTTGTTGTTGCCATCGTGACGATGTGACAGTCGTCGTCTTAGTGAAATTCAGTTCAACGATTAACACAAACGATAATTTGATTAACTCCGATATCGCGCTTGGGAAATATATGTATATTTAGAATGTACGAGATACTTAGATTTACCAAAAAATATTTAAACTTAATAACATTTTTAATAAAATTGTATAATATAATATATACTTATGTAATACTTTATATACATAATAGTACAAAGTGTCCACGTTTCGCACTTTTATTGTTCGACCGTACTAAGTGCTAGAACCGTACGTTTTTTACTTGGATATTTTTCCGGGCGGAATTTACTATGGACCAATGGTTCCCAATTGGTGGTCAGCGGAGCCCTGAGGGTCCGCGTGTTAATGTTAAGGGTCCATGGTTATGTAGTACTGAAGTGATATTTTTATTTTATTTTAGTGGAATTATTAAATACGTAGTAGTCAAAGTAAATAATCACAAATAAGGAGTCCCCCGTCCAATTTAAGTTTTAGCTAGGAGTCCGAGGCTTAATGCTTCTTGGAATATTGTTTTTACCTGTTCATTTCGAGCAGAATTTACAGAAAATTCAGTTATTTATATTCTGTATACAGTAGAACGTCGATTATCCGTCCCCCGATTAACCGTCTTTCTCGGTTAACCGTCAGGTTACACTTGCATAAATTACTTACGCGTTGCAGTAAAATCTTATCGCCTAGTGTATGAGTAAGTAGGTTATAAATAATAATACATATATATAATCCGAAACTTTCCGGCAATATCTATTAGATACGCGATAGGTACATATGAATATACGGGTGAGATAAAAACAATTAATTGCGATAGTGATTGGCATTTTGTTTTTGAAAAGTCAGTTAGTTATATATAACACGTGTGTTCGTTCGCTTGACTGTTTGCGTTTTTAGTCTTTTTGTATGCAAATATTTTAAGTATGTCATAATTCCTAAAAAAAGTAACAAATAATATGTATGTATGTTAAAAAAAAATGTTGTTGCTCGCTTAACCGTCTTTTCGATTATGCGTCAAAGCTCTGGTTCCGAGACTGACAGCAAAGTTAATCGAGGTTATATATATACTCTTATAAATCGTTATGCCAAGCAGTATGTAGCTATAATATTATCATCATTGTCGGCGAGTTTGATTGTTTTGAAAAACCATTTAACACTAGTATTTTGGTCGAAAAACTAGGTGTCAGTGAATTAGGAACAAACCGCCATCTATATTAAAAATAAATGTAATATGTCGATTTTACCATTGGTAAAACTTCCCTTTTTTCAGGCAAAAAAAGTATCGGTAGAATTTACATATTATAAATCCAACCCTAAAATTGACTATAAGTCGAGGGAATTTACGGTTATAATATTATGACATTAGCGCCAATAAAGGTGCAAAAATAATTTATAATTTACGCCAAAATTAATAGAACACAAGTGGCAATCCAATATTATATAGCTGTAATTATACTCAATATATGACATACGCGCAAAGATATAAAAAAAAAAAATATTATTTTCACCAATACTAATATTTTATGTATTTTATTATATACGTAAAATCTTATTTTATTTTATCTTAGTTCATATCTTCTTTAAGATTTGAAAATTTAATACAAGGTTTTTTAAAAGTTTTCCAACCTATATAAATACGAAAAAAAAATGCTAACGGAAACCCAAATTAATTTTTTATCATTTCAAGTTTAAATGTTTATGACTTTATGACATTTGGTATTCACTCATAAAATAATAAATTGTTATATAAGAATTTTTTTCGAGTGTATAGAAAACATACTCCAAGTTGTGGAAACTTCGAACGTTAAACTATACACGAGGATGTGCGTCCAAATGGACTCCGGATTTAAACATAAAAATTGTTTTGTACTATCCGCCCACTAATACAAAAGGTAAATTATTTATTGTAAGTTAAAAGAGGAATTTGGCATTATAAGTAGGGTTACTTAAATTAAATTAGGTTGTTACTTTTCACATCGTATTCTTGTGTAGTTTGAAATCATGAGTGGGACTAAGAAGTTTTAACGAGTAAACGAGTATACAATAACAATATTATGTTCTAATAATATACTTTTCAGAATGTTTAATAACAGTATATTATGCAGTAGAACTCGTAAAAGGTAAAACTTGTTAACAAAGTTCTCCAGTGTTAATAACCAAAAACGTCAATATTTGATTTTGCGTACCTATCTATAATTGATCAGTTACGGTCGTCATCAATCTAATTTAAACTTTTAGTTCTACTACATGAATGTTTTAATGTTTAGTTACGAAAAAAAAGGCACATAAGTGGGTTTGAATTTCGATCACTAGATTAAAAAACGAAGATGCCGAACCAAGCTTTAGGGTTTTTTTTATTTATGATGGATGATTCTCAAAAAGATATTAAATTCCAAAATCCTAATATCTAATTTAAAATATAATTTCCTTATTTTTTTTTAAATAAGGAATTTTTCTTTGGGCATTTATAATTTAATTTTCACAAAAAAAAAAACTTTACCTAGTCTAAAATATTGTTCTATTTATATTAATTGTATTAACGCAAGACAAAAACAAGTTGAAGGTATGATACGAATAGACGAATATTGACATCTATACCAGCGCCCAGCGGTATTCTGTATGGTACTTACTATAATCATATTCGTCGTATTTCTTATCGACCGATTTAGTGTTTTTCACAACACAAAAAAAAAACATACACTTATAAGAAAAAAAGAGCTGAAGATGCAAAATATGTAAATTAAAAATGATTGCTTTAAACTTCTAGTATGCAGATAATAGTTATTAAAAAATATTGCGTAAAAGCGGCTTTATCTATTTTAAGTTACCCATATTATATGATAATATTCTATTATAATATGGATAATATGGTGTAAATTATAGTATTTTTCGATCATTTTTTGAAACTCAACATAATACTTTAAATCGTATAATTTTTCAAACCAGCATTATACACCTCAACATTAAAAATATTAATTTTTAGGTTTATTATAACAACATTTACTGCAGTAGGTATATATTACATATTATTTAGATTCTAAGGTTCCGCGTATTGAGGCACTGAGGTATAGCAAACATAAAATATAGTACCTACGTTAGAAACTTGAATATTAATTTTGTTTTTTTGAGTTTAAAAATAAGAACTTTTATTTTATTATTAAATAATACCTGTGGTAATTCCGTTGTATGTCCTATAGATAGATTGCCATACGCTTATCCGAGATGCTGACGCGCGGGGTAGATGTTACTACCTATGTTAGTTTAGTTGCTCGGTCGACTACAGACGCGACACGTTCGGACGTTCTGCTCAAATTCTTTGTATTATAATTGATTTTGTATATTTTATTAGTGAATGTTTTTATCATAAAATGATATAGAAAAATAGCATAATTTTATATAAAAATCTTTTCTTGTTACTTGTTAGCTACACCTTTTACAAATCTAGATCGTCTTAACCTAGACTTCATACCTATGTTTACAATCTTTTCTACACAATTAAGAAACGCAGATTATAGATGTTATATGCAATACATTGAATACGTACGAAGAGGCCAATAGTATTCAGCAATAGAAACAGAAAAAAAATTTAAGATGTTACAATACTACATAATCAGTTATTGATCGATGCTTAGAATCGGCAATTGTAGGTAGGTACTACAATATAAAAAAACTGAATACAATGATAAACAAATTCAGTTGAGTGAGTAGAATTATATTGATCTACACTTCAAATATTTTAAAGCACCTACAATAAACTTTTTTTTTTTGAGTATTTGTAATTATTTGTATTCTATTATTCTGTTCATTAGTTCAATCAGTTGTTGAACATATTTCTACAATGATTTGTGTTCTTTTAACAAACACTACAGTCTACAATATAGTTATTTTTACATTTAACAATCATGTCCGACCCTGGGTTTATTAAATTAAGATAATGAAAAAATAATACCTAGTAATTATTATTTTTTTAAATTTTTTTTGTTTAAATGATGTAAAAAAATGTTTCATGAAAAGTGATTCAAAGCTTATGCTTATATAGTTAAATTATAATCTTTATGGTATCTGAATTTGATTTGATGTAATACAAATTTACTTCAACACAATCATGATCCTTATTTACTTAAGTAAAGCCACAAAGGAAAAGTGAACAAATATTTTTGGAATAAAAAAGTAAAAGTAATCACAATCTTAATAAATTTGGATATGAAGAAAGCAAAGAAGTAAATTTGAAGTATGGTTATTATGCACATTATTTTATCATAATGTATTACAGTATTACACATTTATCTCAAGATAAAACAATAAAAAAAAAAATATGGTTTTACTTTCAATTTATTATTAAATTATATTATATTTATTACAATTTAAATTGACTTGTCAAAATAAGTTACCTTCACATTTTTTTTATTTATAAATAAAATCAATTCTTCTGTAATATAAACTATTATTCTTATAGCACTAAACAGTATAAAATAGTAAAATAAACCGAAACGGTCATATACTTGAACATTAATAATTCAAATCATTGACACAGCATAAACATAGGGCTACTTATAAATGTTGAGAAAATATTCATGATTTATAAAATTGCTATGACATAACCTTGGTATACTATACATACCTACATTTCATTGTTTTATGTGATAGATCATAAGTATAAATAATATATTATTAATTTGAATATAATACCGTTTTGTAATATTTATTTTTTTACATAACATACTATACATATATTGCACGTTCAAACGTTATACGATATTAGTGAAAAACATAAATCACATATTCTTTATATATAAACATTGTATAAATTCTGATATAAGTCTATTAATTTAATCTATATGTACATCCAAGTATGTGATTTAATAATTTTTTTATTATCAATAGGTAGTATTTATATGAATTGGTCATGTTTTGACTAACAATTTCATGTTATTATATTAAATTATATATAAATATTTTATATCATTACAATATATATAAACATATTATATCTGTATGTTAGTATAACTAATTTTGGATAAACTTTATTTGAATAAGAAGTATACATTCCTAGTTCCTATCAACATTAATATTATAAGATAAATTTATAACAACAGAAGTCAATGATTTTACTAATTAATTTGGATACATATAAACTGTTATGTAAAAATAAATGTATAATAAACAATAAGTTACAATGTATAAACAGTTTGAATAGTAAATTAGGTGGTTTAGGCAATAGACAGTGTTAAATTTATCTATCTAATCAGTATAACTCTGTGACTAGTTGGGTCCAAAAAATCGTTTAAATTGTTTGGATAATTCACTTTTGGTATGAAAATGAATATGTTCTGAATATGTAATAGTTAAAAACTAATGGTTTTTGCATAAATCGATGTTCAAAATAAAAATAAATATTAAGATTTTAATAATATAGGTCAGCTAGTATAACCATACTATACCTTTAATTTATTCGTTTATTATAAAATAGATAGAACCTATATGTTTATTGTGTTGTCATTGTTTTATAATATTTTGTGAATTTGAAAAAGTATGATAAATAAGTAATAAACAATATTTAAAATAATATATATGCAATATAATGTTTAAAAATAATAACAAATCAACAATATTTTAAGTGACTTAAAATGTAAAACATTCAAATATATTTAGATATACATGTAAGAATTAACATTTTTATATTTAATTGGTAGCGGAATTTTAACTACAGAGCAGGAGATTTTAAAATTGGTCATCGAACATGAAAACCTTGAGTCCATTATGGAATGATGGAGAATCAAGGAAGTTTCATTGCCTTGAGTTTCAAACGAATTTGAAACCTAAAAAATAGTATTTAATGATAATTTTATTAGAATTTTTTAAAATATTAGTTTAGGTGTTATTATACAAACTTTATTCCATCCAAATTCCGTTTGTAGACCAGTATCGATATTATCACATAAACCTATGATTTTATTTGTTCTACTGTGAACAGTGGCGCGTAACGTATAACTGATAAGTTGTCTGTTATCTCTATAATACCTGCAAAACATTAATTTTTTTATGTGATTTAAAGAAAATATTTTAAATGTAAGTAATCAGTACCATGCACTAAATGAAATTTTAGGTCGAAGCGTTTTCATCACGATTTCATTTAATCCATAATCTTTAAAAATAATTTTTTGATCTATTGTTCGTAAATACTGAAAATCTATTACAAAACAACTTGTATATCCATCAAAATCTGGATCGGATAAAACATAACGATTTTCCTGTGGTATTTGTTGAATACACGACATGTCAACAAAGTTAAACATATCAAAATCGCCAGGCATAGACCATAATGTATTAGTAATATTTCCCCAATGGTTCAATCCGTCTATATTTAAGAAAATAATCATCATAAAATTGTATAAATTATTTTAAATTCTTATTAGAAACAGCTATATACCTGGTATACAATTTATTTACTACTTACCCTGCCCACAGTGGTTTTTCACCAAATTTCTGTTGAATGGATCATATTTGATTATCACATAAAACACGTACCACGGTAAATCCAGTTTTCTAATGTAATTTGAATTGATTTGTGAGAAACTATAGTACCCTCGGCCATCATTCATAAATTTGTTTTCTCGAGCAGCTTTTTCTTGAAATGCGTATTTATCTATAAGTTCTTTCCATCGTTTACACACAAGTCTGCAATCGAAAAGTGTGTCTGCGTCTACAAATGTAAATGTGTTTACAATTACTTCATTCGGTAGTAATTCAAAAAGTTGGTGATGATTTTTTAACGCTTCCATTATTAAAAATGTAATATCAAATAATATTTTTATAATGTAAACGATACTGATATAAAAAGAATTTGAATTTATTCCAACGAAACGAGTACACAAAACACGAGGTATTAAATAAAAAACTATTAATGACTCTCAGAAGCCTGCAGACTGCAATACTGAACTGTTGAATAATGAACTTATCATGATTCAATAAATACCTAGTCATGCTATAACTGTATGAACTATCCCGAAGCCTCAAAGTGATAAGCAGGGTTTTGTTTAGCCCTGTCTTGGAAGAAATGGTAAAATGCATCGATTATTTCATGGGGGATATTATAGTATCAACCAGGGGTTCCATAATAGATGCACGGGTGTTGGTGCAATGTTTAAAAACAAATAATAATTGTGCTCAATATTTTATAATTTTTATTCTATTCTATACTTGATAAAGACTCGTCAATATCAAAACAGTTTATTCAGATATTGACAGAATTAGCCACTAATTAACCTTTTTTATTGTTGAGTTTGTATAATTTTACTTAGGAAGTGTTTTTAAGTTTATTTAAATATATATTTAAATGTATAAAATATTAGTACAAGTTTTTTCAATTAATATCCACATTTAGTGAACTTCAAAGTAAAAATTCAAATACGTAAAGTCATGGGATCTTAGGCGAGGACAGAAGATCTCAAACTAATGTCTATAATTTCGTGATTTGCACATCATCATTAGTTGTAAATCGTTTATCGTCCAAATCTAAAGAATCGAATACAATTTTCACGATATTAAAAAACTCATTGTTGCTGATAGAAAATTCAATAAATTTATTGTTCACTTAAATTCATTGGATCAGTCATGAACCACTGAATCATTCAAAGGGCGCTTCAAATTTTAAGTGATCGTTTATGGGCCTGGAATTAACGGTCTAAATACAGTATTTTCACCGATAATTTACGAATTACCGTGATTCTTATTTTTTGGAAACACTGCTTAACCTCAAATCTCGGTGAAAGTGATAACGACACATCTAGTCTATGCCCTGCTTTAACAGCATTTATCATTACGCCATTACGGCAAACGCTATTTGGCTAGACGTATTGTTTCTTCGTGTCTTTTTTTTTTGTTCAAACTAACAATAGTTTTCATATTTCTAAATCCCTTTCCGTGAAAGACAATTAAGTTTATTAATATATATATATATCGTTATTACTGTTGACATTCCGAAATGAAGTCCATCTACGGCGTACTATTATTGCTATGTATCAGTTTCGGTAAGTACCTTTTTACCACATCCCACAAATGACGGCAGTGATGTCAGTCAGTTTAACATAGGTTAAAATCATAACCTGTTGTCGAATCCAGTGCCAGGGATTATACCAACCTCATTATTATTATTTTTTCATATTTTTTTTTAGCACTAATTATTTATGTTCTCTACTATGATCATAAACTTGATTACATAAGTCCATACATATTAAGCATCAACTAAAAGAGCGCAGACAAAACTATCAAATGTGATACTTACCTATGACTCATTCATATCATTAAATTACCTATCACTATTTTCAGTTATAGGAGATGCTTAATATTGTGTAGCACTTAATTATATGACTTGTATATGGCTTTTTTTATGATATATACAGCAGTATCTACTAGATATAATATAATATATGTAGGTATCAGTCTATGTATTTTAAGTCTTAATAAGCACTAACTTAGATACATAGGCGCAAATGGGGAGGGGTGCGCCTATGCTTAGATACCTCACGTACCTACTTATTATATCTTATTTGGCGTTTAAAATTTTAACAATTTTGGGAGGCTTAGAGCTCTAAAACCTCAGAGCTTAAGCCCACTAAAAAAAATAAATAAACAAAAAAACCACCCCAATCTCAAAAATTTGATGATACTTTAGGTTTTTAACTGATGAACAATAAAAACGTACAAACTACCAGCTCTGTCTTACACATTTAGTACCTATATTAAATGTTAGAGAAAAATAGATATTTTACACTCATACATAATTGTTTGACATTTTAATATTAATAGATTATTTTATTACAATTTTGTATTATTGAACAACACTGTTACTCTATACCTACTATATAAACTAATAATTAAGTAATAAAAGTTTAATCAGGCATTGTTACACATTTCTTATAAATAAATACAAAATTATGATAAACTAGGTATACATAAATAATAATATATGTCGTGAAGTAAACATATTTTAGTTAAAACTTCTATAATATTCTTCAACTATTATTGCACAGTCATTGCACAATTACCTAGTTGTTAATTTTATCATGAAAAGTAATAATAATTTAATTTTAGTGTGTTTATAATAATTAACAGTAAAATAAATGTAAAATGTTTTCAAATGTCCTAGTTGCTGTGTGTCTGATGACAAAAATGATTACATTTAAATATTTTAAAATTGTACGTTTTGTTCAATACTTTTTATTTTGTATATACTATGAAATGTCAATACATATTCAATGCTTAAAAAAATCTTTTCATCCTTATTTATTTAAATTTTACAGGCTGAGCCTAATAATACAATAAGATACTTTATAAAAAGTTCGATTATTAAACAATATATAATAATAAATTTGAGAAAAATTAAATGATTAATTGTATTCTATAATATACAAATATACAGGAATTTATGATATGAATCCCAAGCAAATTTATTAAATTTGAATTTGAAAGGTGATATCCTTATCCATATCTCATAATTGGCTTGTCTTTTTATATAATTAATATAATACTTTGCATTCTATTAAGGAATATTGAAGAATGCAAGAGAGTAAAAAGAATATTTTGGAACTTTTAAGTAAATTAGGTATAAGAAAAATCAATAAATAGAAAATTAGAAACAAAAATATTTTAATTTTAAACATTAATAACAAAGAGCAGTTTTAATTTGTATTGATGTGTTTTGTAGTACATTTTAAACAGTGACATAACTCATATAAATGTATTAGGTTTTAAACATAATAAATATATTATGTAAATATAATTTTGTAATTTAATTTCCTAAAATAAAACTAGTTACAGCTATTTATCATAACATTTTATGTTTATATTATTTTGATTATAATACAATTATTAACAACACAAAATTAATTCTGCAGAATGTAAATTTACTATTTGTTAGTAAAAAAGATCTAAACTAAAAACTAAATGCAACTTTTAATGGTTTTTATTTATAAAAACTGTGATATCTTGTTGTCTAGTTTTAACGGTGTAACTGTGCAAGAACATAGTCTTTAGTATATTATTTTAAATATCAAAGTAATAAAATATAAACATATTTATAATAATTATACTACAGTTTTTTGAAAGTATTAAAAATCTAAAGTTTATAATGTATTTTGTTATATATTATGATTTTATTTCTAATAGGAGAGAGCGTGAATCAACAGGTGTCTTATAATTACCAGATTTAACTAGTTATTCTAAAATTAATAACGCATTAAGAAGACAAAAAAAAAAAATTAAAGATAATAAAGCATAAATACATATAAATAAATTTTATTGAAGTATATATTTCATCAATAATACTTAATATTTAGTAATTATTATAACTCCCTATTTCCAACACAAGCTATAGATTTAAGGAATTAGGTAAATTTAATTTGTAATCAAGAATATTTTTATCAAATTTAAAGGTTTAATTTTTAATTTTTTGTATTTTACATGTTATTGTAACTTGCTTTAAATTAAAATTTCAAAAAATCCACTAGAGAATATGTCTAATATTTTTACCTTTAAGGTGATGGTAGGTAAAATGACTGTATTATTAAAACCAACAATACAATATATATTCTGATGAATTAAAATTGTCTGTATTATAAATACAATGAACACCTATTCTTAGTTATTAACTGTTGCATAATCTAATTAATAACAAATATTGAATTTTATTTTTAGCTTATTCTCAAAGAACACCAGTTATAGCACATATTACACAAAAACTTGTAAAAGATATTGGCGGAACAGCAGAAATGGCGTGTACAACCCTATATAGCAAGGATTTCAATGTTTTGTGGGTTAAAGTTAACAAAGAAAGTTTAGCTGAATCTATTACATTCTCATCTGGAAACAAACTTATTGTCAATGATCCAAGATTGTCATTGAGACAGGACATGAATAGCAATCGATACTTATTACAAGTAACTAGAGATATAATTATACAATTAAAAAAAAAAAAAACTATAAGCCTCATGGGCCTATTTAATAACAATTAAATATGGAAATAATGTATATTTTCAGATTAATGATATTCAGGAAACTGATGCCAGTGTCTATCGCTGCGATGTGGTAATTGGAATGAACAACATAATATCCGCTTATACCGAGTTAATAGTGCGTAGACAACCATTTATTTATGATAACTCGACAAGATCATTTGTTGTAAAAGAAGGTCAACTAGTGCAACTTGAATGTTATGCTGGTGGGTATCCTAGTCCAAGAATTTCCTGGAGGCGAGCTAACAATGCAATTTTATTGATAGGTGCATCAATGTATAGGTACTAAAAATAATAGAAAATACAATATAAACAAATCAAACATTAATTTAAACATAATTTATATACAAATAATAACATAAATTAAGCATACATTTCATCTTCTAGAGGTAACATTTTGAAAATGCCTGCTATAACAAAAGAAGATCGTGGAACCTATTACTGTATCGCTGAAAATGGTGTTGGAAAAGGTGCCAGACGTAGAATTTCCATAGAGGTAGAATTTGCACCAATAATCACTGTTCTTTATACTAGTTTGGGACAAGTTTTACATGCTAACTTAGATCTTGTATGCCATATTGAGGCGTATCCTCAACCAACTATTGCTTGGTTATATAATGGAGTAGAATTATACAATAATCAACATTACAGGTAAACTCATTAATCTTGATTATTTTTATTGTCGAAGTGAAATTTAATGCGATTTTTGTAAAAACATTTAGTATATCACATTATACTACTTCAGACGAAATATCAGATACTACTTTACAAATTATCACAATTGATAACCATCAATATGGTGATTATACCTGCAGAGCATCAAATATATTAGGAACTACCGAAATGACAATTACTGTTTATGGTAAATATTATTTAAATAACCATATTATACAGAAAATAAATTGCTTTTCAATTTTATTAGCTTAAGATTTATACTAGGCAATATGAAAAGATTTTAAGTACAATTTTTAATTTCTGTTCATTTCATAATTTAACATTAAGACAATTTAATTTTTTGACAATTAACATATTAAAATAATTTTTGTATTATAGAAGCACTATTACCAGAATGCCCTCCTGTCTGTGATTAAACATCATCATTCTCAATTCTCCAAGCAAGCTGCTGTTTGATTATAGTTATAGGTGTTGAATATTTTATTCATATACATTTAAATTTTATATTTTTTTATTCAAAAACAATGTATCAATGATAGAATAATAAAATTGATAAATGTTGTATTTCTGTACCTATTGATTTTACAATGATATTTTTTTTGTTGTCTGTAAAAACATGACAAAATAACATTACGGAAATTAACAGTCTATATTTCTAAAGGTATTATGTTTATAATTCCTATAATTTAGTTCTATATCAATAAAACGGGAGGTTGAACTAATTTTTACGAATAACATGTTGCAAACATCATGAAACAATTTATTATCATAATATTATTGCGCACAAATTATAAAAATAAATTTAATAATACTACTGTGTAAAAAATTACTAAAGGTGACAAATAAGTAATAAACAATATTTAAAATAATATTTTTTACAATGTAATATATGATATGTTTAAAAATAATAAGAAATCAACAATACTTTAGTTCTATGTACTTTTTAAGTAATTTAAAATGTAAAACATTAAAATATATTTAGATATGGAATTTTCAGAATTTCATTAATACACAGATGAGATACATTTAACTGCACTGCCCATTTTCAATGATGTTCTACTAGATCTTTGTTTTTATCTTTAGTCGGACTAGTTGCACAGTCTCCAATGGGCTGTACATCTTCAGAAAAATTCTAAAAAATTAAAGTTAATATACATTATAATTTTTAAAAATTATTAAGTAAAAATAGATTTAAATGTATCTAATTCTTACAATGAATCTTTGAATTTGATAGTCTGCACATTATTAAATGTTACATTTTAAAACATTAAAATATATTTAGATATGGAATTTTCAGAATTTCATTAATACACAGATGAGATACATTTAACTGCACTGCCCATTTTCAATGATGTTCTACTAGATCTTTGTTTTTATCTTTAGTCGGACTAGTTGCACAGTCTCCAATGGGCTGTACATCTTCAGAAAAATTCTAAAAAATTAAAGTTAATATACATTATAATTTTTAAAAATTATTAAGTAAAAATAGATTTAAATGTATCTAATTCTTACAATGAATCTTTGAATTTGATAGTCTGCACATTATTAATTAAAATTAAAATTCATGGTATTATTATTAAATGATTCAATACAATTTGTGAAATTAATTTCTTCATTGAAAAACACTTTTAATAGTGTGTTAGAATTTGTTACTTAAAAACATATACTTATGTCTTATATATGTATAATAAACAAGACAAACTTTTATTTTAAAGCATACTAGTGATGAAGTCTGAACATTAGAATGTTTAGTTATTGCTGAATTATTATGTAGTAATTGTAGTTTATTTTCAATGCATCTCAAAACTGACGGTTTGATATAGTTCTGATATCTTTAATGAGTTTATGAACTGTTAACAACACTAAAATCAGTATACATTTTCTTTTAAAATACCTAATTTAAAAGGTAACTCATAAAATTTGTTACTTAATTATTATATATATATATATATAAATTTATCATATAAGTATTTGGTATGTATTCACAAAATGTATTAAACTAATTTTTAAAAGTAGGAATACTATTACATTTACTCTGTCCTGTCATATCAAGTTTTGGCAGTCGTAAACCAACTTTGTACTTCTAGAATCAGAATATTGATATTTATTTTTAATTATACCAAAGAAAAATAGTTTTTAAATTACTTTAATAAGAACCGCTTGACGCATAAAATTTATTATTACATAATATACCCTTCATTAAATTAATTATTAGTAAATCTTTGATTTTGAATTTTGTGATATCTTTTTCAAAAGCCCTTCCAGTCCAAGAACAGTCGATAGCAAATTTGTTACTAAATGCTTTGGATAAAGTACGTCGAAGATGTGTCTTACCATCATTACCGCCAATTGAACAAAACACATTTTTCTGTAACCATAACTTGTTTAGAACTATCTCAATAAATTACAATTTTAAGAATAAATTATATAAATAGATTATTTCATTAATGTACCAATTTCTCTTTGATATTACAATCAATCTATAACGCTTTTTCACATTTAATAATACTTTCTTTAGGTGACAATGGAAGCTATGATATAAATGACACATCTTCAGTGTCATATGAAAAACTTAATGTTGATACCATTTGACTGGTAAACTTTTTAACATCATCATTTAAACTATCAATCTTAATATAAAGTAATTTGTTTATCATACGATTAGCTATCAATTCTTCATAAATTTGTTTGAACAAAATATAAATTCTTCCTAAAATAAAAATATGTAACAACCATTGACATATACCATTGACCTATTTATAAATGTTGAGACAATATTCATGATTTATAAAATTGCTATGACATAACCTTGGTATACTATACATACCCATATTTCATTATTTTATGTGATAGGTCATAAGTATAAATAATATATTATTAATTTGAATATAATACCGTTTTGTAATATTTATTTTTTTAAACTTTATTTGAATAAGAAGTATACATTCCTAGTTACTATCAACATTAATATTATAAGATAAATTTATAACAACAGAAGTCAATGATTTTACTAATTAATTTGGATACATATAAACTGTTATGTAAAAATAAATGTATAATATACAATAAGCTACAATGTATAAACAGTTTGAATAGTAAATAGTATAACTGTGTGAGAAGTTGGGTCCAAAAAGTCGTTTAAAATGTTTGCATAATTCACTTTTGGTTTACTTTGTTATTATATTATATTCTATTAAATCATTTTATTTTGTTTCGGAATTGATAAGTAATTAATAACTATAGGTACATAAAATAAGTACGTTATTATACTTACTCTGACGTCTTTAGGTTAAATAGATATACCGTATACTAAAAATTTACTTGCAAGCCTATACATTAAATTATATACATTTTTACCTTTATATTCTTTTATTTTCATCAACAAGATAAACAATCACTATATATTGTTTGATCTTATATACATATTATGAATATATAATAGTTGAAAACTAATGGTCTTTGCATAAACCCATATTCAAAATAAAAATAACTATTAAGATTTTGATAATATAGGTCAGCTAGTATAACCAGTACTATACCTTTAATGTATTTGTTTATCATAAAATACATATAACCTATATGTTTATTGTAATGTCATTGTTTTATAATATTTTGTGAATTTGAAAAAGTATCAATACAAAAATAAAAATCTACAAAATTTAAAAAACACCTAATATAATTCAATATAAGTTATAACAACACAAAATTCAATTTTAAAATACATTATGTGTAAATAAAAAAATTGAGAAGTTTTTCTGCTACATAGAGGTTCATCTAGTCAAAGTCATTGGATACAAATAACATTTCGGAAACTAACAGTCTATATTTCTAAAGGTATTGTATTAGTACCTTATTTATTTCTCTATTTGTAAAACGGTAGATTGAACTAATATTTACAAATAACATATCTCATACATTATACAATAATTTATCATCATAATATTAATGCGCACAAATTATAAAAATAAGTTTAAAATACTACTGTGTAAAAAATTACTAAAGGTGACAAATAAGTAATAAACAATATTTAAAATAATATATATACAATATAATGTTTTAAAATAATAACAAATTAACAATATTTTAGTTCTATGTACTTTTTAAGTAAATTAAAATGTAAAAACATTAAAATAAATTTAGATATACACTTTTAGATGTGCATGTAAGAATTAACATTTTTATATTTTATTGGTAGCGAAATTTTAACTACGGAGCAGGACATTTTAAAATTGTACAATAAAGTTGAAAGCCTTAAGTTCGTCATGGAATGATGTAAAATTAGGGAAGTTTCATCGCCTCGAATTTCAAATGAATTTGAAACCTAAAAAATAATATTTAATGATAATTTTGTTAGAATCTTTTAAAATATTAGTTTAGGTGTTATTATACAAACTTTATTCCATCCAAATAGATCAGTATCGATACTATCACATACACCTACGACTTCATTTGTTCTACTGTGAACAGTGGCACGTAACGTATAAATGATATTTCGACAAAATTCTCTATAATACCTGCAAAACATTATTTTATTTATGTGATATAAAGAAAATATTTTAAATGTAAGTATTCAGTACCATGCACTAAATGAAATTTTAGGTCGAAGCGTTTTCATCACGATTTCATTTAAACCATAATCTTTAAAAATAATTTTTTGTTTTATTGATCGTAAATACTGAAAATCTATAACAAAACAACTTGTATGTCCATCAAAATCTGGATCAGATAAAACACAACGATTATCCTGTGATATCCGTTGAATACACGACAAGTTAACATAATTAAATATATCAACATCACTACGTATAGTCCATAATGTATTAGTAACATTTTCCCAATGGTTCCATTCGTCTATACTTAATAAAATAATCATCATAAAATTGTATAAATTATTTTAAATTCTTATTAGAAACAGCTATATACCTGGTATACAATTTATTTACTACTTACCCTGCCCACAGTGGTTTTTCACCAAATTTCTGTTGAATGGATCATATTTGATTATCACATAAAACACGTACCACGGTAAATCCAATTTTCTAATGTCATTTGAATTGATTTGTGAGAAACTATAGTACCCTCGGCCATCATTCATAAACTTGTTTTTTCGAGCAACTTTTTCTTGAAATGCGTATTCATCTATAAGTTCTTTCCATCGTTTACACACAAGTCTGCAATCGAAAAGTGTGTCTGCGTCTACAAATGTAAATGTGTTTACAACTACTTCATTCGGTAGTAATTCAAAAAGTTGGTGATGGTTTTTTAACGCTTCCATTATTAAAAATGTAATAATAAATAATATTTTTATAATGTAAACGATACTGATATAAAAAGAATTTGAATTTATTCCAACGAAACGAGTACACAAAACACGAAGTATTAAATAAAAAACTATTAATGACTCTCAGAAGCCTGCAGACTGCAATACTGAACTGTTGAATAATGAACTTATCATGATTCAATAAATACCTAGTCATGCTATAACTGTATGATACTACCCCGAAGCCTCAAAGTGATAAGCAGGATTTTGTTTAACCATGTCTTGGAAGAAATGGTAAAATGCATAGATTGTTTCATGGAGGATATTACAGCATCAACCAGGGGTTCCATAATAGATAGCAACGGGTGTTGGTGCAATATTTAAAAACAAATAATAATTGTATTCTATATTTTATTATTTTTACTCAATTTTATACTTGATAAAGACATATCAATATGAGCTATCCAAGCAATTAGAATTTGAGTCCACAATTATTTTTACTTCACGACCAATCTTTTTCTTTTTGTATAAACATGTTTTGGCAGTCCTACTGCAGTCTAACTTTGTACTTCTAGAATCAGAATATTGATATTTATTTTTAATTATACCAAAGAAAAATAGTTTTTAAATTACTTTAAGAAAAACCACTTGACGCATAAAATGTATTATTACATAAACTTTTTAACATCAATCATGATCTATTGTTCGTAAATACTGAAAATCTATTACAAAACAACTTGTATGTCCATCAAAATCTGGATCGGATAAAACATAACGATTTTCCTGTGGTATTTGTTGAATACACGACATGTCAACAAAGTTAAACATATCAAAATCGCCAGGCATAGACCATAATGTATTAGTAATATTTCCCCAATGGTTCAATCCGTCTATATTTAATAAAATAATCATCATAAAATTGTATAAATTATTTTAAATTCTTATTAGAAACAGCTATATACCTGGTATACAATTTATTTACTACTTACCCTGCCCACAGTGGTTTTTCACCAAATTTCTGTTGAATGGATAGGCGATAACCAGGGTTTGGTATTTATAATGATTTGTTTTTGAGTTACTGCATTATCATAATATCGATTTTGTTCGAAAGTGGTTAAAATTCCCATTTTTCCGTTATTTTTCTAGGGTTTTTCCCGGCGCTTTTGAAAACTACTTTTATTTTTGATCCTCCGAAGTATCAAATAGATGAATTTTCCTTTTCAAAGAGGGGCTGAAATCGAAAATCAAAGCATTATTACTATTTACTACTCCAAAACGTGATGACAGACACAAAAAAAAAACACACATCATTGTAAAATCAATACAAATATTAATGTTCAGTATTTATTAGATATTAATACATTTATTGACTCCTGGCTTTTAGACAGTATAAATATTAGTATGATAATCGATAAAAAATTAATATGACTAATTTTTAATGTAATAAAATAAGTTTCTATTATTCTTTTTAAATTAATGAATATAATAATACTGGATAAATGTAAAATCCCTCTCGGCCACCACCTATAAAGTCGCGTCTGATATTGAATATATAAATTTATGTTTATACTCGTTCTAGCTTCGATGCACTCAGATCTAAAATTATTAAATAAATATATTTTAATAGAATCGTATGAATATCATGTCACGAGTTTGATACAGTCACATATCATATTTTTGGATTTTGGTTGTCATGAAAACAGATATTAAAATTAATTATTGTATTTAGTTCGTTAAATACAGTGAAAATAAAATATTTATTTATGTTTTAATTTTAAAATACTCTTTGAGCCACAGTATGATTTAAAATTATTCATAATTTCAAATTAAATCAAAATGCCGTACACTCCGATAAATAAGTGTTTACCAGTGACTGTGGACATACGTCTGCAGCACAGGTACTCAGACATTGGAACGGACCTTTCACGTACAACACATTTTAATAAAATGGAAATATTGCGATTGCTGCAGTTCCATTATATGCTAACAAAAGGAAATACATTACCTATGGATAAGTTAAGTTTCATACAATTCATGGACGTTTTTTTGGGGTTAAGAAACATAGATGCCATAGATAAAATATTTCTACTGAGTGCCGAAACAAATAAGAAACACCTTACTGGTCCAGAATTCGTCAAGGTACTGTCAATGGTGTTAAAAGGAACACTACCTGATTTGATAAACTTTTGCTTTGAAGTTTACACGGAAATGATTAGGTCACCGAAATACATTAAAAAAGAGGATGTGTTACTGATGGCCAGAAGAAACAGCATGAAAATGTGTAAAATAATCAATATGGAGGAGTACGATCAGAGTTTTGTGGACTTCGTCATGACCGAGGTGGACAAAGATCGTGATAATAGAATATCACTGGAAGACTACCGTAAGGCTGTGCACGAAAATGTCGCTTGGTTACAATTCTTAGGACAAATCCTTCCAGCGTCCACCACTAAAGAAGCATTTATGCGATTATTTACGACTCGACCATATGTGAATAATATACAGACTACAGCTGCAGCGATGAGTCGAAAAAACAGGGAGAGTATAGGCAGACTGAAATCAACAGTTAGCCAAATCGAAAACATCGCTAGTAGTACATCATTTTCCAGTGATTCTACTACTTTGATGATTAATCGTGGTATTCCTCTATCTATAAGAAAAAAAAATCTAACTGAATCAGATGGAAATTATTTAACATTATTTTAACAAAAATCAGATGTGTGGTAAATATACAAATAATAAATGTACATTTTTTCCTTCTATATAAATCATTCTCTACTTTGATCTATCGTTATCAAATTTTAATATTGAAAAAATATTAAAATATTAATTACTTAAATTATTTAATCAATTAAAATGTACTAAACGCTTTTTTAAATGTGTAGACTATTCAATTTAAAATAAGTATCTGTAAGAATAAAGTGTTTTTTTTAAGGAATTAAATTTTGATTACCAAATACCAATAATATATCTAAGAAATTACTAATCATAAGGAATTGTTCAGTATCAGTAATAAGAATAAAGTTTATGTTTATCATTTTATATTGATAAATGTGCGTGTATGTACGAGAACAAATCCGAGACTAACATTCATATTAATTTATATTTTATAAATTTATAATAAACAAACACAAGCTTAAATTGTACATTTCGTTCAGACTATTGTCGCATACTCGTAATTAAAACACCTAATGATTTTTTTCCTTCTAAAGCTAATTGGCAACCAGCGTCGAACTCCGTTATTTCGATCCCCTTATTGTTAGTTTCATATTACCTATTCAATATAATTATATCATACACGTTTTTTTAATTTTACAAACTGTATTAAATGATAACAAATTGTTTCCTAAAATATGGTAATAATTGAGCCTTTTCCCAAAAAACCAAATAAAAGGTTTTTTTACGCATATTTTGTTTATCGATAATTGTTTATCATCATACCTGTCCATACATTATTAATATATAGATTATAGATATATGAAAATTGATTAATGAAATGATGAAATAAACAATTATACAATAGCGCTAATAAATATATTATAATATATTTCTATGGTAAGTATTTGAACTACATCACACGGCATGCGCAATACTAGAATTGGTAGGCAAGACACATTTAATTTAGTATTATTTATTACTACCAGTGGCGTAGCCAGGAGGGAGTTGGATGTTAAAAGGAAAAAGTAATCATTTAAAAAATAATTATATGTTATGTATCTCAATATTATTTATATTAAATAATATCAAAATTAAAAATGTTTTTTTTTTATTTCAATTTCAATTTCAAAAAAAAAAAACATTTAAAATATATTGATATAAGTACTTGTATTCTTGTTTTTCTATTAAAATATTAGCTACTTACTTGTATTTCAGCTTATTGGGGAACTTTAAAGTAATTTAGCTACTAATTACTATTAACCATAAAACATTATATTATGACATTGGCATATAAGTTTAGTGAAAAATCTGGATCAGTTGTTACTCAATTATCTAGTTTTCACAAGGAAGAAGTTCGAAGAAATTGTAAGTATATGTCAAGTTTAATTGAAATAATGTTATATATTGCAAAACAAGGCATTGCATTAAGAGAACATAATGAAGGAAAATGTTGTTTAAAAATAAATTAGTACTTGAGCTTAGTTTAATATAAAATATTATAAGTATAAATAGGTAACTTATAAGAAGTAAGAATTATGTGATGTAATTTTTGTAAAGTTTATGCTAGAATTTCAAAGTTTTTATCAAAAAAAAATAAACTTGACCAGCTGGAAAGTTCAAGATGAACTTATTATAATTAGTGCTGACTTGGTAATAGAAGCTATTGTTGAAAAAATTTTTGGCACTGGGTATTTCGCTAAAATGGTTGATGAAGTTAGGTTTCATAAACAAGAACAATTATCTGTATGTGTGCGCAGTGGCGTAGCCGTGGGTGGGAGGGGGGTTAGGTGTTGACCCCCCGTCGACGATATTTTTATCAAAAATATATTGTTTATAATATAGAAATACAATCATTTGGTTGTGGTAAAATGTATTCTGTTATGCCGTATCAAATACGACTAGTATACTATAGTATTTGGTAATATTATCATTGAGATATTAATACCATAAAATGATGATAACATTCATCATTTTGAACTGATTTAAGTACTATTGGTCCTAAATATAACAAAAACATACGATACTCGGTAACTTTCCAGTGCATGATGTCCTGTACTCCCCTTATTTTTAATGTAAAATCAAAAAGTGGTTTTAGAGTAAAAATACCTATTATGAAATTTATAGAGAACAATATTTAAGAGGGAACCTCATCGTTTTTTTTTTTAAATATCAAGTATTAAAAAAGTTAGTCATTTAAAAAATTTAATTGTAATGATATGCTCACACATCATAATTTATTGTATATTTTATTATTTTATTAAATAAATAACGGTTAAGTTGTCGCACGCAGATAGTCGTCAATAAAAACCAATAATCCTTATTGACCATTGATGAAAGAAACGATTTACATTATTTGGTCACATAGGAACTCACACGTTATTGTGACAATATGACGCAAAGCGTGTAATCTATTTCGTGTGCCGCCAGAGACAAGGGATGGTCCAATGAGGCTCTTCGTCGTCAGGGAGAAAGCCGATTTCTCTAAAGGCGCGGAGGTCTTTGATGGAGCCGCCTGCGACACTGGCAGGCTTGACCACGTCGTCTTCTCTCATCAGTGCAGACGCGCCACCCTTTTGGGTAACGTTCCTCTCCTGAGTGCAGGAGCACCAGAAATTTTAATAACATCTCTTTTAACAGTGCAGGCGCACTACCTCAGTTACTAACATCTCTTAAGAGTGCATGAGTACCAAACACTTTAATAATATACCCTTCAAGAGTGCACGAGCACCAGATACACCCACCACACCGGAGACTGCGAGCGACAACTGGACCAATTTCATTTCAAGGAAATACTTCAGTGTTGTTCTTTATTTGGATCCGTGTGATTAACACATTCTAGTTTTATTAAGACAACAACAGGTTAACGAATTCAACAGCGAATAAGGTAAGATTAGGTTAGGTAAGGTAAGGCATGAGCATCATTTTATTTGCGTTAATTTGTGTAAATCTGCTTTTCTACATTTAATTACTACGATGTATTTAATCATATTCTCGAATTACGATCTTGAGAGCCTTCCAACCATCAGGAGGAAGGTAATAGCGTAAATTTAAATAATTTTTAATATTTACATCTGATAGGTAACTATATTCTCCAGGACTTATAAATGTAGAGAAAAAGATTCAACAAATCCCGTATGTGATATACTCCAGCTGTTTAGTCATCTTTCTAAGTTTAAAATGTTTAAATATAATTTTTACGAGTTGTTGTACTCTCACTTAAGTACTAGATACCGTATATCTATATTAGTACAATATCAGTACCTCAAATCTTTACCTATAAACTTACTTACCTATTTATACATACAAAATAATTAATTTTATGTAAAACGCAAATATTTTTTTAGAAAACACTAACGTTTTAAAAATATATTTGTATATAATTTCAAGTTATTATACAAAACAAAATTCTTTACAGCTTTCCAACGTTATAATTTTTTTTTTATATTTTTACTCTTTCATATGGTAGCATATAGGTACATTTTTAATTTTTATTCCCAACCAGTATATAATTTGGAATATTTAATATATGAAAATCAAATTTCGGACAAGTTAGTTTATTAGTTATATCTTATATAGCCACATAGGTAAGTATTTGAAGTATAGATGACTGGGGTAGAGGACCAAAATTTTGAGGGCTACTACGCCTCTACCATTCTCTTCCATTAATATATTTAAAATACTTATTACTTATTAGTTAATATTAGTCATAAAATATTATTCCAAAACTCTTTATGAGCGTAGACCGTTTTGGCGAATTGACCAAAATATGGTCTGTTTGGATGAATAAATATATACCATTTGGACTAGGATTTATTCAACTAAAAATACCATTTGGGCGAATAAGTATGAAAATAATTATAATATACATTCAATAATTAATAAAATTCTCGTTCCATTGACGCCGGACTGCATCGGTGTGCGGACCACCTAACAATAGTGAATAAGTTTGATTAAAATTGTTCCAGAGTTATACTGGAATATAAATATTTGTATACAAAGTTACATTTTTTTATAATAATATGTATAGTGTATATATCTATATTAATGGTGTCCTTTATTAGCTCGTTGCAAAATTACAAAAGTACCCGATTAAATATTGAATAATATTATATTTAATATGTATACGTGCGTATTTTATGATGGTCTTCAAATGACTGGTGTATTAATACATTAAAAACGGTAAAATAAAAACGCACTTACGGACCGACAATAATAAACACACGATAGGTTTTTTGCTCGAATTCGAATACATTTGGGACCAATTGTAGTGGTGTTAGATGACAACGGCCGATTCGCGTGTTGCGCTTCAGTGTATTATTAATGATGCGTTGTATTTGTACAATACCTGCACGAATTTATTCATGTTTGCTTTTGGATTGTGCGGAGGAAACCACTCTAAACAAATGGCTTCTCGATGACGCGACACCCATCATGCACAGATGACAGACATCCGAGCGGCTTTTCCTGATTTTGTTTCTTTTTTCTCTTTTTTTAGTATACACCCCGACATCTAGTTGACGGTACGCGGTTCGATGGTCACCGTTGAAACCGTGATATAGTGCCACACGTCGGCAAACCCCGCAGACAACCACCGATTTACTTGTGTTTAAAACGAAGCATTTTGTTACTGGAGACCAGAGAGCGACGTTGACGACTTTTGCGCGCGACCAAACGACCGGCGCCATCAGACGGGCGAGTAGGATACTATATAACGGTATCGGCGGAAATCCGCTAGATCTCGTTATCGCGACGGTATTAATAATTATGTTCCAGACGCATTCCTAACGATGTAATCATTGTTAAGTAATAATCTTATTATATAATCTTTTTAAGCTTTTTTTTTCACTATGTATGTGTTTTTACGCCACTTTAAATAATATATAAAAATGTATAAATGTATACTTTTTTGAGTGTGAGTAATAAATTATCGTTTATGTGTGTATGCTCACGACCGGTATTACCGCATTAATCGTATAGAGGTAATAAGCAGAACACATGTACAACGTCATAACATCAGTAAATCAAAATACCTAACCTAACCTATTCTAATATTTAAACTAATTTAACAGCGCGAAATATCTATAATATAACAACTGACAAAAATGTATAGCGATTTATTCATAAAAGGGATACTTTGCAGTGGTTGGAGTTTTTTTCAATTTTAGCAATATTTTTTTAATGTTAACAAGAAATTATTAATAAAATTCCATTCATTTTTAATAGGTAGTTAATAATTAAAAAAATATCTTATGTTTGAAAAATAAGTTTAAATCATCAAACATGTTTACAATATTTAAAAAAACGAATTTCAGAAAATATCTTTATTTTTGTCAGGTAGTTTGCTTTGATAAAAATTAATTAGTGTCTTAACGAATACGAATTCATGAATAATGATGTAAATTATTTCGAGTTATTATTATATATGATATAGAATTACTTTCGTTTACCAACCAGGACGTAACTTTCGTCATACATATAATTTTCATATAGTCTTTTATATTATTTAGTTTACTACCAAATAAATTGTCCCCTTGCCAGGATGATGCGGATGGCTAATGGATAATGATCCGTCTTATTCTCTGTAGTATTATTTTTACATCATATTATATAATATTTGCGTTCCTGAATTGTGTGTGTGTGTGTGTGTGTGTTATTGAAATTACTGTGATTTTATATTTATTTGTAACTCGTTATAAAATAATATGTATTATTATTTGCACCAAATTATTTGTAAAGCCCTATTATTAGGCTACGGCCTGTACATACATAGTATGTACTTATTGTACTTATATATTAAGTACGTAAAAAAATATATATAAATAAATAAAATCATTATCTGGTTGTACTAGAAATTAGAATCAGTGGAAATAATTTATAAGGTACAAGTTAGCATCAATTCCGCGCATACAAGTTGTTTTAAAACGACCTATTGATTCCCGTTACTTGACCAATTTTTATTCGGTTGATCCTTCGTTTCATTAATTAATTAAAAATAAATTTACACTTAATTGAATTATTTAACAGAATTTTTTTTTTATGTGCTTATACGGATTGTATAATTAATTATACAATTATTATTACTGTATTTCAATACAAAATTGATATTTTTGAAATACATATTCAAGTAGGAATATAAAAAATAGACATATAATAACCAAAGTGTAATAATTCAGTTATTACTATATTACACATGTAGTAGTATAATAGTTGAAATATATTAATAATAAACAAAAAAATTAATCAGTTACCGGATCATCTAAATATTAAAACCAAAATGTAACAATCAATATAATAAAAACAACTAATAAATATAAAATTATAAATTATTTTTAAAGTACCAATTAAATTTATTTTCTTACCAGAAACTGTCTTCAAAGCTTAAAATCAAAGCACTATAATTATAAAATATAATTTCTTATAATGTGATCGCTTCGTAATTTTCTTTTAATGCATTTTGATTTGAATAGTTATCAATATTTTAGGTACGAGAAATAGTAGTTTAAAATCGAGTTGTTTAAACTTAGAACTTTTAATTGGTGGAATCGATGTATTAAATATTTTCTGAGCTTTGTTGGATCAATGTACTTTTGATAAATAATAAAAGGTCTTGCGGAATCGATGTAATCCCCTTGCAATCTTTTCTTCTTTCTTTAAGACACATTATTTTATTATAATGGTTTTTGAAAGTGGTTCCATAGAGTCTTAAATTGTCCATATGTACATTGTACATATAAATGTACAATTAAACCAGCAAAAAATTATTACTATAATTGTTTTTATCGACCATTTTTACCGATATAAAATACTTCTGAGCTGTTAAGTATTTATACTCTCAATACAAAATAATGTCATTTAAAATATTTTAAATTGCCGATGTGATTGAACTTTAGTTTTATATTAAGACATTTATTGGTTAGAATAATGTTAAATCGAATACAATAATGTACGGTAAATATTAAATTTATTATACGATGTTCACACTATTAAACAGTTTAATAACTAAATGGTACTTTTTACACGAATATTATGAAAAAACTTCCTCACTAAAACCTTTAGTAAAATGGCAATTTATTTTATTTCCACGCAGTTTGTTATTATATTTATAACCAAGAAACAGTAAAGCAATAAAGTAATAAAAAAAAAAATAAAAGTTAAATTTTAAACGTTTATATTAGTATAGGTATAACACTTCATAATACATTATTATAAAAATATGTACGTTTATAATAATTATTCATTATAATACATACTGAAATCCTGTTTCTTGTTTATTAATTCATTAATACTTTTTTGTTATACTGTTATTATACTGGTATGTTAAGCAAAATCATTAAAATCGGTATTTTTTAGATATACCTGATTATAAATTAATGTTAAACGATATTTTACAGTTTCCCTTACTATTGTACATTGATCTTAATTTTATAAAAAATAATTTGTCGTTCGTGGGAGCCAAAACTTAAGAATTAACTTTTTATACCTTAGGTTTAAAAAAATGTACACAGGTATATTTATTTTGGAGTAATTAGCCGTTTGTATTTGCTTTTTTAATGACATAGTAATATGGCAATTTCTCTTACAAAAATAAATATTTGTTTGCACTTAAATCCAGTTTAATAATTATTAAATATTATTTATACATATATTATTATAATATAAACAGACAATATTTAATTTTAACAAGTAACTCTTTTCAGTAAAATGGAAATATTTTTGAATAGTCTCAAATCTTAAATATAATACAGTTATCATATTAAAAACAAGTCATGTTTAGAAAATAGCATTCACATTTTTATTTATAAACTATTTTACATGAACGTCGTTTTAAAATATTGTAATGCATTGAAATCATATTATTTATAAATAAATCGTGTAAAACCTTTCTTGTGTTTCAAAAATAGCTTTCTATTCGTTATCGTTTTATAGTTCAAAGTTAACTATCTAATCATAAATTATGTCCATATAATTATAAAAATATACAGATATTAAATAGGTACATTATAAAGGTAATATATGACACATCATGCATTTTATGAAATACAAGTTGTATCGTGAAACTCTTCAATAATTGCATAAAATTAACAGATTTTTTTTATAATTATAGGTATTTTAAGTGGAAACTCATTTTTAAACATTGTTTCATTACTAAATTAAACAATACTAATATGTTTTATGTGTATAACTTATCAGGAAATAAGAACTCTACAAACATATCACGTATTACCCCCCTATATACGTATTGTATTTCAATGTAATAAATTAATAATTGATAGCACTGATAATTTATTAGTATATAGTTCATATATTTCTATAGTAACCATTTATTTACAATGTATACCACAAGACGTGTATAGTTTTTATAAAAATATAATAATTGAAAATTCACTGCTGTCTGCTCTTCTGTGCATTATATATAAATGTCAAATGTACCTCATCGTTTAGTAGGTTGCTGAAACGGACGTGTTAAAATGTATTGTGAATTCAATGATAAGTCGTTGTATACGACGAAAAACTATTCTGAGCAGATACAGTATACATTTATGATAATTAAAGTTACCAAAGAAAATAATAGTATTACGTTTTAAAAAAAATTATATTTTTCCCCAATTATTATTTAAAAATTTCAACTTTTGACCTCCTCTCCACTCCTCGGTAATCTAAAAACCTAAGATCCCATTTCAATCACTACTTTCTACTAGTTTAAGTGTTTTAATATAAATAAAACAGATCATTGTAAAACCAATACATTCATCGATCAGTTCAAAATCTAAAATATACTACCTATACTAACATGGTGTATTACACGGCATTATGTATAGGCAAAACAGGTACAAGTCTGTGTAGAAAACTAACATTTTTATGATTGACACTTCATTTTATTGACATTTTTCAACTTTCATAAATAATATAACAAATATATTATGCGTTATGTATTTAAACACATCTATGTACATAGATAAACTAAGAATTGGTTGATTTTGCATAATGTTTGTTTAAGTAGCGAAACAAAACAACCTTGTGTTTGTTGAGTAGGTACTTATCTCTGATAAAATTATCCAAATATTAGTTGTGTATTTTTGTTATTAGTCATTACTGATACCTTTTGTGTACATTATTCATTGTATGGACACGATATTTTTTTGATTTATAGAGCCAAAAAAACAAATAACACGATGACGTTATTATTGAGTAGACAAAAGGCTGTTTGGTTTATAAAAAAAAAAACAATTTTATGAATTAGATTAATTATAAGTAATAGATATTATCAAAATGGTCTGGAAAATAAATACCAAGTTAAAATTTCAAAAGTTTTTTATGTTAATACATAAAGTTCCATTGTGGCTCTTGAGAAAATCAAAATAGTCTCTAAGTGTTATTATTTTATATCTATCAATCAATGCGAATTTTTTTTTAAAATCAAATGTAATCAATTTTATTGAACTTACTTCAAAACTTTTTCGTAGTCCTTAATAGTTTAGAATGCTCAACTTGGTGTTTCGTTACAAAGGTTATTTCTTGTGGTTTTTTTTTCGAAAAAGTAACTACAACATGACTATGACTGCGGTACACCGGTTTATAATATGATATAATATTTTATTATATTTACGGGACGTTGTCATAATATTCTCCTTTATCAAATTTCGTCATAAATATACATTCGATGTGATTTTTATAAAAATCGTATTGCATTATATCGTTATTTAAAGCCCATTGAAAGATTACACATTGCATAACATGGTCGTATAAATCTACAACATCTTCAAAGTTCTAGAACTTTACTGGATAAGACACCAGTGACACACTCTTTGTGTACGATTATGAAAAGCTGACATATATATAATAAAATAATAATAATAATTTACATATTCATATTTACTTACGTCCTTAATTTCAATACATATATAGAATAATTTAAGATAGATTTAGGATTTAACATGATGCGCATCACTGCATCAGAAGTATAAAACGAATTTCATGTAACTATATGTCCAATTAATAAAAATTTAAACTGAATACTGAACGTTTTTATTGGACGACAAATAAAATAAAATTAAGTATTATATTTATTTAAAAACTCGATTTAGCTGATTTAGATCAAATGTACTTTGCTGACTTGTTATGTTATACCTATACGAGTATACCAACTTATACCTACATATTAGTGTTATATAAACCTTTTAAATAACTTATTTTTGTTTATTTTATATTCTCTATATTATAATATAATATGTTTTTATTCATTATTATCGCATACAGTTTTTAATATTAAATTAAATCTATAACAACGAATTAATTTTTATTTCCATCAATAATATTTTATCATGAATAAATTAGCTTGTAAATCAAATGTTGAAAATTATTAATCTGTTTATAATTTGTATACACTTTTACTTTTCTCAACGTATATTACACAATATATACATACATATTAACTTAATTGCGAGCCAATTAATGAATTAATTAAATAAATAAATATGTAATTAAAAAATTTTTGTAAATTTTAAGTGAAAAATGTCTTTTTATAATATAAGTTTTTAATTAATATTTAATTTTCCAATTTTTAATGGGCCTCGCTTCGGTTATTATTTAAAGGACAACATTTTAGGTAATTCATAATCTCGTCTTAGCCACCCGAGGTCTACTCGTGTATGTATTAGTTGTAAATGTAGTGTAAATGAAATGCAATGTAGGTACTGGCTGTAGTCACCGATGGTTGCCACTTTCGTACGCGCATGCACATGTCAATAACTCGATAACAATAAAAATTCACAATACGAATTCTACGACAACATACTTATTGATTTGACAAAATTAAAGTTAGTTAACGTTGTCTTATTTTAATTCTGAAAAAAATATTTAAATTCAGTAGAAAAATGTATGTAGATCGTACGAAACATTCTGGTTTTAATTTTAATTTTAAATTTAATATTATGATTTGAAAAATTCATATTTTCAGATTTTTATTAACACTTCATTAGAATATACGATATAAGTATTCCGTACGATCTATAGACAATTTTTTGCAGAGTTTAGAATTTTTTTTTCAGAATCAAAATCGGATATCTTAAACTAACTTTAATTTGTCAAAACTTTACGTCTTTTAAACTCAAATTGACGGCAGTAACGAGGCCCCTTAAGTCCAATTACTGTCTAGTATGCATAGTATTTAATAAATTATTTTTTTAATTAGTTATTTAAATTTCATACTTATTTATCTAATAAATAATTTTGATTACCAGCTAAGAGTTACTATGGAAACATAAAATTATGTGAATTGTATAAATTAACTATGGAGTCTCACAAGGTACAGTGTTAGGACCTCTATATTTTATAATCTATACAAATGGTTTATTTGGTTTAAATTTAAATGCTAAAATAATTAGTTTTGCTCATGATACCTTAATTTTGGTCAGTGGTGCCTCAAATAATATAGTTAATATATTAGCTACACTCTCTTTGGAAACTATTAATAACTGGTTTGAAATTAATTTACTCAAACTCAATATTAAAAAAATCAAAGTATATATTTTTTTAAATTTATAAAAGTAAAAGGTTAATATGCAATCCATTAGTGTTACACTACCTACTAAAATTTTAATAAGTCCTTAGATTCTTGTAAATGTGATAAGCTTGAACACGTTGACTCATTTAAATACCTTGGGGTGATTTTTGATAGGTAGAAATTTGAGATGGACTTCACATATTATTTATTTAGTTAGTACGAAAATTGTTTTATAATTAATTGAAATTGTTAAAATATATCCTCAACACCAACACCTTGCGTACAGTCTATTTAACACTTGTACAATCTATTATTAGCTAAGGTATTGTTGTTCGGGGAAATGCATCAAAGTTTGCTTCAAATCTGCCTATTATTACATTGAACTCACTGTTGAGATATATACTATTGAAATCGTACGATTTTCACGTAGATGACCTTGACAATACATCTATTGTAAGAAACCTCAATGGCTTATATGTATATATGGAATATCCTTAGTTATATTTTTAATTAAGATTTAAAAAAATATTACCCGCCATATAGCTATCAAACACGTTTTAAACGATCAATAAATCTGAATATACCAGTAACCAATAAGGAATTTGATAGAAAAATGGTTATTAATATCGGTATTCGTTTATGCATTATATGCTTAATATTAATTTAAAATCATATAAAAATTAGTAGCATTACTAAAAATTAGTAAAATATTATTTCGAAAATAAACTATTATAATAATTATTATATTAAGTCATTTAATGCTTCTAATAATTTTCTAATATTAAAGTATAATATTTATAAATATATTATTTTTTTTTATAATATTTTTCTAGTATTTAATAAATTATAATTATTTAAATTTGATGCTTAGGTATCTAATTAATAATTTTGATTACCTACGAGTTACTATGGAAACATATTATTATATTGTTATCTTAATTTATTATCACTACTATACCTATTAACCTAACTTAACCTATTTTATATTATCGTAATGGATTCAGCTGATGTAATTTAGATATCGTTTATGTATGTTTATTGTTTATTATATTATACTGTCATTCTATATAATATCATCTATTAAAAACATGGCCACATATTTTATAACGACCATATTCATATTAATATGTACTTATTTGTTGTTAAAAATATAATTAATAATTATTTATAAATATTTTCTATATTTTATTATCATCATGATTTTTCTTTATTTTAAATAGTGCAATTGGTTATGAAATATGAAAATAACAAATCAAAAATGATTAAAACATAATAGAATTATAAAAGTTTTTGTTCGAAATTAAAACAACAATTCAATTAAAATAATAATGTAATTCTATCAAAATATATTTAGAATTTTCTTCTAATATATTAATCCATTTTTGAGTTTTAATGTGAGAAACATGTTAAATACTATTAACTTGTTTTACACATATACTAATTGTCTACATTTTAAAAGTTTGATACACAGCACATTTCCATCAACCACTTTAGGGGAAATTCCTAATGTTATTAACGCATGCAGTAAGTAAAACTCAACCACAGAATTATACTGAAATAAAATTACAATATATTTACTAAAGACTGCGATGTATCAATAAATGGTTATATAATAATCATAATTCATAGTCGGAAACCCTATCATTTATAACAGGAAATAATAATTGATTTTACAATGTTGTGTGTGTTTTTTCTTGTGTACCCAATGAAAAATGTATTTTAAAGTAGATAAATACACTTTTATGAAATATTAAACTAATTCAAAATCAATACTTTTTAGAGGTCCGTCAGCATAGCATACTGAAAGAGGAATTATTTTTATTAAATTAGTAACCAATTTATAATAACTTGTAATTTAAAAATCAGAATTTATAACCAATATTTTAACCATTAAATAAATGTTTCTTATAAGAAATACTCAGCTGAACATCCCAAATTAAAAATTTTAATTTCAAACCAAACTAGAAAAATAGTATGTATAGTTTGTATTGTAAAATTCAATATTCACTTTTTTGAGTCAATCAGTTTCTTGATAAACAAAATTACACTTATCATCTTTACTCAATAGGTATCTGGTATGCTTACTTTAGATTATTTTAAATTTAAATTGTATGTGTTATAAAACTAAAAAGTTTAGGTAACTGTCAAATTAAAAACCAACTTTCTCGTGATTAATGTACACTCATCGTTTATTTTGGTATAAAAAGCTGGTTACAACAAGTAAAAACAATTTCATATTTTCATATTGTATACATAAGAATTTCTACATTTACTTTTTGGTTTTCATTTTTCCCGGAAATTTGATCTTTTGTGTCATCATAGCTATCCCAAATATTATTTGACCTCAAACAAAAAACAGAATAGTGATCATTGGGTTATCGTATATTTTTTCTACAGAACCAATGAAAGCGTTAACATCTCTTAATTTAAATTAATACTATATATAATTTTTTGGTATTTCATTTAGTGTCCACATAATTATACTCTGTTTTAAATTATCCTGCAATATGGTTTGAACTAGTTGACATCACCTAACCTAACCTAACATTTAGAAATAATATTTATATTTAATTAGTATATAAGAACAAATGTATTTAAACTAAATACTTAAAATTAAAATTGTTTCCATAATAATTAGTAAGAAATTAAATTTAATACATATATTTATTGACTTAAATTATAATACTAAAGTTTCTTAAATTTAATATACATAATTAACGAAGTTTTTATTATTTACCTTTCAGTAATTATAAGAGTTTCCGCAATTATATGATTATTTGTCATTAGTGTTACTTCTCTTTCATGGTTACAATTCAGAAATATACAACATTTATTGAAGGCATAAAATATATATCTACTCCTTAATATTATTTCACATATAGGTCCTCTTTCATATAATTTAATATTCTCAAATCATTGATTTTTTTTAAAAAAGTTTTTGACAAACGACTTTGGCCTTAAGCCTTGATTTTTCCAGTTTTCAACTGTAATTTTTACTTTGTGTAATTGTAGTATTTATACTATAAATTACACGAAAAACTTGTTTTAATCTGTCCAAATTTCTTAAAATCATTTAAAATCACCGAAAATACATATAATCATTTAAATAATTATTTGTTAGATACAGACATTTCAGATTTAAGTTTTTACGGAATTGAATAATTAAACGAAAGAACAGTGATCTTCGTTATTTCATTGTAATTATGAAATGTTATTTGTAGGGACTTAAAACTGTTCTCACTATTATGTATATTACAACTTACTATATATTATGGCATTTTCAAAATATTACTTGTAATGAAAAAAATTTAAAATATCGTTAGAAATATAGACTAACAGATTAATACTTTTTTATTATATTTTATTATATATTATACTCCAAACGTCTTATCTTAATTTATGGATTATCTTATGGTTCTAAGTCCTGCAATAAATTAACTAGAAATATAAACATATTCTAATACGTAAATTCTAATATATTATAATATATAATGTTATTTAATATTATGAGGGTTATATCTGCAATTTGTCAAAAAATACGAACGGTTATGTACAAACCCATAAACACACATATATAGGTACGAGTATAATAATATGTATCTCTATTCTATATACATCATCTACACAATAACAGACTTAAGAGAGATTTGAATTTATGATAATTTATAACGGAATTACTTATAGCTGACTAGAAATTAGGATATTATATTATCATACATTTTTGTATCCATTTCAAACCCAAATCATTGTACTTAATACATTCAAATGTTTTGTATGCACTATTAACAGTTTTAAAAGGTATACTCTATACTTGCAGTTGTTAAAATGTGTAGTATATAGTTATTTATTTAATATTTTTTACAAATAAAATGTATTCAATATTTAATAAATTTATTAGTTTACTTTAGTTATTAATATATTATATTTTATTGGGAATTTTATAATTACAATCATATTTTTGTTAATGTTTAATATACTAAATTGTTTTATTGAAATGATTTTAATTATTTTCATCTTGTACAAATGTTATAAATCCTTTGATACTAACTATACATATTACAACATTTACAACTAATAAATACATTTATAAATAATATTTATTAAATTATTATGAATTGTTTAATGTCAAAAGATTAATCTAAAACATACATTGAAATCAAAACCAGAAATTTCGATTGTTCAAGTATTAAGTATTAGTTAATTTCGTATTCCTTTGAAGTGTATTATTATTCATATAAACTTACACTGAGTTACTTCAATAGCAACATCAATATATATTATCTTCTGACATACAAGTTAAAATACGTATAATAACAATAATTAATTATGATACATGTTTCTGCACCAAAAATGGACAAAGTTAATTTTGCGATGTAACTGTAGTTACAAATGTGACACACATAATTATAAACCAATACCACAATATTGTCATAAATTATAGTAAATATCGTTAAACTATTATGTATACAGAATGATTTATTTAACGTAAAAACATAAATTCTTTCAAAGACTCAAAGTATTGACTTCTTTGGAAATGTTTAGTTGCATGGTTTTAATATTATAATTTATTTTTATTTTATTCACCTTTATTTGTTAAACCATTACTACATTTTGATTTTAAAATTACAACCTTTTTAAAAATCTATCAATGTATTAAAAATAAATTTTATTTTTAAATTAAAATTTTTCGTTAATCTATTGGCCAAATATAGCTTATTAATGTATATGGTAGTTTTTTTTTTTAGGTATTTAGCGGATATTATAGTCAGTATCACACTACCACAGCAATTGAGATCTTTATGTATGCTCTATGATATTATAATATATTACAGATTTAAAATCAATTTAGTAAGTACAAAAAGGTAAAATTGTATAATGTTAATTTGGCAGAATATCACGCAGTTTGCCCACAAGTGATTTTGTCGTTGGTTATAATACTTTTAGTTTATGAATACCACACGAAGTACAAGTTATAAATTCAATATTGTTCTACCACGAAGTATAACAGCTACTATCTTAGTACATACTGGCTACTATCTACAATAACTTATATATATATAAGTATTAGTATATTAGTTATAATATATTATAACTAATTGGAAAACTTGTTGCATTTAATACCTATAATAACTAACACATATTCCACTAAAATTATAAATTCATTAAATTTAAGCTATGACATTAAAAAGTAGATTGTATTAAATTAGTTCATAGCTAATATATTTATTTTAATGTAATATTATATCTCGTTAAAAATATTATGCAAATATGTGACGTGTTAGTATAATTTATCTAGAACTGTAGGTATACAGTATTGAGTGAGACAGAGATTCAATAAATATCAACAACTGGTAATTATTATGGTACCTATATTCTGCATTTTATTTAAAATTATTATATTTTAATTATTTTTTCATTAGATCACCAAATTTAAATATATCATTAATATTAGCCTACAAGATACCATAAAATAAACGCATTTTAAAATAATTGTAACACTATGATAAAATTATTTATACATTTTGGTTAAATAATAATTGTTCGTGCAACCATATCCAATCTATTTTATTTTATATGCAGACATTATACAAAACATATGTGCGATAGGGTAGGTACCTAAGAAGTAGTAAAATACCTTTGAACTTAATGAAAGGAATCATCATTAATACAATTTAAATTGATCATATTATTATCGTATATAAATTGAACTAAATGTGCACCCGTTTGTAATATAAAAACTATTGTATTTCCCTTCCCTTCTACTTAATTATACTTTTTGGCTTTCAAAGGTATAACAATAATTAAATATATATCAACAATTGAACAATATTACATGTATAGGTAATATGAACACAATCAATTATTTCAATTAAAATTACTACCCAGTCCTCATGACAAAATAAATAGGTATGTCAGCAACAATACAAGTTTTGCTTTGGCTGACACATGCCACCCTATACCCATCCGTAGCACGATCCGTTCGCCTCATTTCATTGGCTATTAAATTATCCACTAAAATAAATTAGTAGTAGTATATTGATGTGAATAGGAATTGAATTTATTATTTTTATGATATTCTTAATAAGTTTTTAATTAAACAATATTATTAATACAGTCGAACTTCTTTAACTCGAAATCGTCGATTCCTCGAATTTTTTCTCCGGTCCTTAGAATTTCCTATTCAAACAATGTGAAAAAATCTTGTTTAACTCGAATATTTTCGTGAATAACTTGAAGTTTTGACTTATAAGTGTGCAGAAATTTATCAGATTCAGAAATTATATTAACTATAAGATGTACTTAATCATCGGAAGAGGTATAAGAATGCATCGAACCTCTCCATTCCCACGATTATACAAGCACAGATGCATTACAATGAATTGAGGTGATTTATCGAGAACAAATTAGAGGTCAGTGATGAACTTTTCGAAGCTTTATATAAAATAGAACGATTCACTACAAACGCTGCGATCAACAGCAAAATTCAAACAAAAATAAATACCTTTTTTAAAAAATTTTCTTACATAATTTTTGTTTATACATAAATACCTTTTTAAAATAACGTATACATAATTCATATGTAAATACATAGTAAGTATTTTTATTACATTAATTACTTTATAATAAATACATAGGAATTAATATATTTTAAACTGTTTTAAAAATTTTTAATTTGGATAACTCGAACTTTTTTCCGGTCCCTTCAACATTGAGTTAACCAAGTTTGTCTGTATAATATTAATAATATCATAAGTAATCGTTTATAGACTAGTGTCTTAAACAAAAAACATTCGTCATGATGTTTGCGAGAATGTGAAATAAATAAACATATTGTGGCTTAAATCATTGACTTTTGAGCATGAGTACTCATTATTCTGCAGCATCCGTGGATTAAATAATAAACGTACTTAGTACAAGCTTATTACTACAGTCTACTAACTAATGATATTACTAGGTAAAAAAAAAAAAGTATTTATAATATTTTATTATAATGACAGTAATATGACGACTGTTTTTATATTTGTAACTGTAAACTAAGATATTTGTTCACATTTATAAACTTATAACCATAAGATACAACTTCGTCGTGTTCGTTAATAGTTATTACCAGTTGGCAATAGTAACACAGTATTCCGCGAACCTTCATCCGCGATAGTACATAGTGATATTATTAGAGATTAAATTAAACTTAAATTATTGTAGGTAACTACCAAGGTATGAATGTGTCTATAGCTGAAGTAGATACAAAGTACAATGGTTAATAATCGCTATCTCGGGTTCAACGATATCGAATTTGTTACCTTCTTATAAATCTTGATCTTTATAAACAAGAAATACTACATAATCTGAATAACCAGTGCCGCTATTACTTAAAAGCTATGTGGTAAACACTAAACTGCGTCAAAACTGGTACAAAACGGCTTACTGTCTTGATTTGAGAAAATAATCTCTTTTCCCTAAGGCCTAAAAATCCTAATTACTTATTAGTATTACGGTACTGACTGTAACACATAAACACCTCCTGAAACCACCCAACTTTGAAAAGTAATATCTCGCCAACGGATTAACAAAAAATTAAAATTTTAACGTGAAAATTCCTAAAACAATATTCTTATTAATTTTTGAGATGTATACCTTGGTCACGAATTTGAAAATCAAAAGTTGATAAAATTGTTGCCCAACACAAAAACCCGAGAGTAAAAAAAAAAGATTTTAAAAATTAAATATTTTGTAAAATAACGAGTGTCTTATTACGTTAAATGAATCATCCTGTATATATGTATAGTGTATACTGTATAATATATTAGTATGGTACAGGTAGTACAGAAAATACTTGCATTATTGAACAAAATGGATAATTTGAGTGTTTTCTTTGATTTATGAAATTACCGTTTTATCTCGGAAAATGTGAACTTTTAAACAAATAATCATTAATCACATTATTGTATATATATTTATGTATATATCATTATAATATATTATTCGCGCTGATAAAATCTGTTATCAATTTATGCAAAAATTTAAAAAGTATTGAAATTACAATTATTTTTCTGTTTGATTTTCTATTTTTCGTAGTTCATTATTTATTAAAAATAACATATAAAATATATATGAACAGATGTTAAATATGCAAAAAATATATTAAAAATTCCGAAAAAAACATCTTAATACATTTAAAAATATTTAAAAAAAATACTGTATTATGTGAAGCACATGCAAAAATTTTATCAACGAATAAACAATAAATAGATTCACGATAAGATAAGTGGATAACTTATTGGCGATAAAATAATATTTCGATATATTAGCGCGATACAGATAAAATTCAGTTCGCACCGTTTGTCGTCAAATTAATATTTCACATCAACGATGAAAAGTAATATCTATGTAAAAGAGTATTGAGTTTTATACTCAATGTTAATTGAAATGTTAAAATAAGTTAAAATAAGTAAAGAAAAAATTTTTTTTTAATATTATTAAATATACATATGCAAATTAATGAAATATGTACTTTTTCCCTAAAACCAACATAATATACAAAATCTGCATTTTAAATTTTTGATTTTTTAAACTTATCATCGTACAGTTCAGATCCCTAGCTTGGCCTGTTATCACTTATAAATCGATAGCATGTAAAACAATATGCAACTCCTCCTACAATTTCCTAGCCCAAGTTATTGCATTATGTAATGCACAGTGATAGGCGATAGAAGTTTTTCATTCAAAACTATAAATATCAAAATAATAAAGATTCTGAATGCGTTCAATAACAATTCTCATATTCCTAAAGTTTTATACTCTTAGCAATAAGAAAATATCAATTGTTCGTTTGTTACGTCTATATAAATCGTCTACCCATATTATATTCGCGTCATCGTGTACGACTAAAAAAAAGTTTTACAGAGACACAAAGTAGTACCAGCCTACTCTGAATACCCCTTGCGCACGCGCATACCAATAACCGATGGTATATACTACAATAAAAACATATTATGCGCACCTAAACTGGTGAATTGTTTTAACATTATAAACGAAGTGTATATCTCCTGGATGACTGAATATAAAAACGTAATGGAAGTAATTCGTGTCGCAATATATAAACAATAACTAAATACAAAGAGTTCCTTTCTCTAATAAAATCTTTAATTAAATAATAATATAATATTAATTGTAAAATCGTTTTTTATTTAGTTTGTAGTTATATATTTAAATAAAAATCGAAACATATAACTTCAAATTTCATATTGGCCGATCGTTTTATAAAATGCCCGGGCCATATGAGATAATTTCAACATTGCTTACTATAGTCATTCCATTATACATTGGCCGGACATTTTAATACGAAACACTCGGCTATTAACTGTGCAGTCAAAATGTATATATAAATGAATCGATTGTGTGTAACAAGTAAGAGAATCGAGCACGCCACCTCACTGTGTATACTACTGAAAATAGACGCGTGTTGCAAAGTTTTATGATGACGTATACAGTATACTAATATGTAACGTTATTTACGAGTAGTTTTTTTTAGATAACTATTAGGAAAACAATGCGCAAAAAAAAAATACCCTTATTATTAATTTTAGTATTGGAAAAATTATAACAGAAGAATAATTTTTCTATGATTGCAGTTTGTATTATTATCGTTAATGATCGATTTCAATTTGAATTTTTATTTTCTGTTAACCTATTGATTTTTCAAAAACACTAGTAAACGTTTATGAATTATAAATAAACCCTTTCAATCAATGAAGGATTGTTTGTTGTTTTTTTTTTTTTTTTTAATAAAACACTGTATCGACTGTTTTACAGCTTACTTTATACGTACAACAAATAATGCATTACGCCTATTTTAGCGCACATACTTATATTTTATATTAACGTTTATGCAATTAATGTTCTTATTTTATTTTTAAATTTTTTTATTTATGCGCGGTAAATAATAATAAAATAGGTAATAATATTATCAATAGGATTGGTTAGTTATATCGTGATAATTACATTGTATAATCATACAAACAAATACATTAAATCCTAAAATTCAACAAATATTAATATCTCATTCAAATATTGTTTGAATGTTTTTTTCTAGTAAATTATCAAATATCAACACATAATAGTTAAATGGAAAGGTGGGTAAATGATGACAGCGGAAACAACCACAAACAATTATAGATTATTAGGATTACCTATGCAAATACAAATAATATAAAGCCATTTATACATACAATTTTAAAAAGTTGATTTATATTATAAACTTATTTTTTAAAAATGTAAAAATATAAAATTTAATTGATCAAAATAAAATATTGTATTAGTGAGCAGATTATTATAAGACGTACTAATTAATTTGTATATTTTAAAAATATTTATTTATTATTATTATAGGTAGGCACTCCGTGCTAGATAAACAATACATTTTGTGGGTTATTTATAGAGAGGGTATTATTGGTATAATATCAAATTAAAAATATTATCACATTCTTAAAATGATTCAGTGAGAAGTATTTTTCAAACGTTTTCAAAAAAAACCATTTTGTTTTCCTGCAGAAATTGCAGATTTTATTAATTTACTCTATACCCGTATTTATTTCCTTCGTCTTAAGAAGAGTAAAAAAGCACATTTACGCTTAGCATTTCACATTTAACTTCGTTAGCTTTAACATTAGAGTAAATCGACCTATTATAGAACATAATGATAAGAACTTAATCCATATTTATATGCACGTTTTTTACGGTAATTTATTTTTTTAGCGAGTTTTTGTATATAAAATAGCACAGTTTAAAAATGCTGGAATTATCGTAAAAAACCGACATGCGAACACTTAAAATATCCTTAGCATTAAGTTTCATAAAAGGTTAATTCACTCTAATACTAAAGCTATCGAATATAATGTGAACTGGTGAGCGTAAATTTACTATGTTATGCACTTATAAGAGTGAGACAATAATAAATGCAGGTTAGGCCTCTTACTGAAGGTACTTGCGTGTCATAAAAAAACTATGTCATTGTATAACCACTAATTTTGAAAGTCATAGTAGATGCACCCGACTTGACCTCTTCAACTTATTATGATGTTTTTTAAAACATAAAACAACCGTGTCCTAAGCGGAATCGGGGGACAATTTTTTTTAATAAGCGTTTGAATTTCTGAAATTGAAATTTTTATAACTAAGACTTAAACATTTATTTCATGGTTTCTCATAAATATTTCTCGCTTGCCGCAAATACTGTATGTGAAAAATAAATAAATAATATGACATTTTTTTTTTGTACATTTAAATATAAATGTTTGTGACTTACGAAAATTATACATAACTCTAACCTAACATTTGAATAGGGAATACTGACAAATTCTAAGCGATTGTAAACAAAATAATAGAATGGTATCCACGTCATTATACGAAAAGCAAAAACGTGTTATTTACGATTATTATTATAGAAAAATAAGTCATTCGTTATTGATCACGAATCGATATTACCTATTATTTTAACGGGACAAACGAAAATACACTCGACTGCGGCGGCGTTTCATCGATTTGCAATTAAAAGCATTGGCACGAATAACTAATAATAACGCATATACTGTGTGCGAGAGACGGTTCCGGTGTGATGTTTGTATTACACAATTCTCCAATAAAAGCAATCTAACTATAATACACTGCGGACGCGCACGGGCGAGAAACCGTAGTCTTGAGATATGTATGAATATATAATATGATAAGTCATTCAACCAAAGCAGTGTTTAAACGGTACACCCACATGTGCATACGAACAAGAAACCGTACTCGCCGTGCGACATATTATGCGATAAATCGTTCACTCAAAACGGGCACATCGGTGTGAAAGAAAATGTACCGGATCTTAGATCCTGAATTAACCCCCTTTAGTCTTATGGCAATCAATTTATCATATTATATTGCTGTTCACTTGTTCGTTGTGCCATTGTGTATAGTGTCTCAAAAAAACATTTTATTCGACTTTTTAATGTCCGTTACGGAAAACACTGTTTTTTGATATTCAATTAAACGCCATATTATGTATTATATACTATACACTTGAAAAAAAATTTTTGTTCCGTTTTTTTTTTTTTTTTTGTTCCGTTTATCGAATACTTACAATCTATAGGTACGACAAGGACAATAAGTAAAATTGGTAACGGTATGAATTACAGCAAATGTTTTGAAGGAAGTCTCGCTGTCGAATTGCCTTCCACAATGATTACATGATAACCGTACATTATTAAGTATCAGACAATCAATCTTAAAAATTAATTAGGACACCAGTTGCGTTTGAGTCATCTTACCGGATTGTCCGGGAGTGTCTTCGAAACTAGTTGCGAGATGAGGCAGTTGGTGTTTGTCTGAAGTTTGCTGTGAAACTTCTTGATGTAATATTATATGATAGCCGTTCCTTGGATGATTTTGATTTGTAGGTCATTGTGGAGAAGTTTGTTTGTTAAGAGCCTATCGGCTTTAGCGATGATGCACAGACTATTTATCTGGAAAGCTTAAATTGTGAGGATAATCATTTTTCAATTACAAATAGGATATAAATTATATTATTTTGTTTGCATCATTGTAAAATGTAATATTTATGGTATAAAAATAATATTAATAATATTTCTATCTACCAACCTGTAATAGTTATTTGCCATATAAAAAGTTTAAAATATTAGTTAACTTTAATGTAATGTAAAATACAAGTACGCTAAAATATAATCAACTATATGTACATGCAGGGGTGTTCCCATAGGGTATACTACATATACGCCGTATACTCTCAAGATATTTTGTCAGAAATATGGGTATACTGCGTATACTCTCAAATTATATACAAAAAAAAACTGGTTTTGGTTACTCAGAAAATGCTACGAAAGTCAATTATTATTTATGACGCTGATAACGGAAATATGACACTTATATCTTACAACTATTATTAGATTCTCAGAAAACAAGAAACGAACTATCGCGTTAGATGATGGAAATGCGTCTGACTCTGAACACGATTAATTTAATCAGTACATCCGTTACCGCCGACTTGTAACATTTTATTATTTTTATAAATCGATTGTGCGTTGTGTGATCTACCGTTTGTGTTTACCGTGAATAAGTTCTTAATTCTTTTATTAATTATTATTTACTAACGTATTCATTTTATTTGAGCAGTTTTATTAATTTATTTAATTGAGTTTAATTAACTATCCTAATCTGTTTTACTGTATAAAGTGTTATTTAAATTTTTATCAAAATATGAGTTCGAATTTTAAACGTGAAAGCGGAACACTTGATAGTTTTTTTATGCCCCGAGAAAAAAAACCTAAAAATGCGACTAATACTGCCATTTGTGCTACTAGTTCACACGAGCTAGTGATGCCCAATGAAGATAATTTTGTTAGTGATAGTCAAATCGATAATCAAATACAAGATGTATGGGATACTTCCAAAATTTGGCCTGCATTATGGACAAAAGAACAGGTAATAGAGTTTCAAAAGAAAAACTCATGGTTAAGTAGCAAAAATGGGAAACTAGGATGTAATAATTGCATTCAAGCTAAAAATAGTATTAATTTTCAAAAATCTAACATCGATAGCAAAGTTCGAATTTCTTCTGAGTGGGTAGGCTTTGAAATCATAGCTGCTGGGTGTAATCGTACAAATCAACTGGCTTCATTAAGAAATAAAATTAAACAACATTCAGAAAGCAAAGCTCATGTGTTAGCTGAAAACATATTGAAAAAAAGCTCAGACAAAGTATTAGATAAAATGTTCGAACGTATATCTGAAGTAGAGATTGATTCCAATACGCGACTTTTTAGAACTGTATATTGCTTGGCAAAAAATCACCGTCCCTTTAAACAGTTTGAAGAACTTGTTCAATTACAACAAATCAATGGATTGGACATGGGATCTTCCTTACATAGCAGAATAACTGCCACTCGAATGGTAAACGTCATTGCAAAGGAGATGCGCAAACGACTTATTTTACGCCTTATACAGTCGAATTCGAAATTTACCATAATGATTGACGAATCAACAACGCTGAGTACCAAATGTACACTAATTTTGTATATTTCATCATATTTTGACGTAGAATCGCCGGTTGTAGCATTCTTAGACCTGATTGACTTAGATAGACAAGATGCTGAAACTATCGAAAAATCTATTTGGTTAAGTTTAGAATGTAATGGGATATCAACATCGTTTGCATTAAACAACTGGATTGCTTTTGCCAGTGACGGAGCAAGTGTAATGACGGGTAAGAAAGCTGGAGTTGCTACTAAACTACGCGAAAAAATTCCGAATCTATTTACCTGGCATTGTTTATGTCATCGCCTCGAACTCTCAGTACATGACGTAATAAAAGATTGTACTGGAGTCTCTCGTTTCCAAAGTCTAATGGACAAACTCTACGCTTACTATCATCAAAGTCCTAAAAATTCAATGGGTTTAGATAAATCTTGTGTTGAAGTAGGCATTGAAATGAAAAAAATAGGTCGTGTTTTGAATGTACGCTGGTCTGCAAGCAGTTTTCGAACTATAAAAGCCATATGGAATAATTATCCGGGAATATATTTACATGTTAGTAAAACACATGATGTGACATCAAATGGCATAAAAAAAAAATTAGAATCCTCTTCTTTTTTGGAGGAACTTGGACTTTTTTACGATGTTCTTTCTGAGCTTGCAATGTTATCTTGTATATTACAGTCCAGAAAAACAACTCTAATGCGTGCCCAGTCGGAGATAAATAGAACGATTAGAATTTTAGAAAGTCTGAAAGCTGAACCTGGGGAAAAAGAAAAGGAAATTATAGAAGCTATTCAGAAAGGAATTAACAAAGGTGTCAATATTACAATGACAAAATCAGGAGGGATTAACAGGTTACAATTTTTGCAAAATTTAGTAGACAGAATGCGTCAACGCTTATTTGATGACTCAAAAAATAAAACAATGCTAGAAGACATTCAGGTAAAGAAAAAAACTATTATTTTGATAATTTATTTCAATATTTTGATTATTTAAACAGAATAAATGAATATTTAATAAATCGTCTTTTATTTTATAGGTAATTGATGAAGTGTTCAAAGTAGCAATTAATGATGCAAAGGGAGAAGATGAAGTTAAAAGAGTATCACGGACATTAGGTTTTTCTGAATTTGAAAGTGTAGTTGACTTCCGTTCAAGAAATGTTTTTTCTAGTTTCATGAAAGCATTAAATATACTCCCAACTTCAACAGCTGATTGTGAACGAGGGTTTTCCGATATGAATTTGACAATAACTGATTTAAGGACTAGCTTAAACATTGAAAATGTGTCAGATTTGATGTTCATCTCTATCAATGGCCCTTCAATTGCAGATTTTAATCCTAGACCTTATATTAAAATTTGGTTAAGAGATCACCGTTCTGCCGTTTCCACTCCTAGAGGTAAAGAAAGAAAAGAAATAGACGACGAAAATAAGATGCAGAAATTATTTTTTAACAATTTATTTAATTAAATTTTTTAGTATTTGTATATTTTCATATTTTATTGACTTATAAAGGTAATTTCAAGCTTTTTTTAAAAGTTTGATTTTTTTTTTCATATTTTTAACACATCCTTTATAATTATAGACCACAGTAAAAATATTTGTATATTATTAAATATTCATGTTTATTACTTTTATTTTAAAAAGATTTATGAGTATTTTTAAATACTTAAAAAAAGGTTCTATTTGTATCATTCTACCCTCCCTTGTTTAAATCATGGATCTTCACCTTGACTAGAGTCTTAGTATACTCTCAAAAAAAATATTGGGAACACCTCTGTGTACATGTGATTCATAAAGCCGTAAAATAGTGATAATAGCTATACGCTAGTATAGAGACAACAGAACGAGTCAATAAGTATAGCTTTAGTTAAGGCCTTGCTGAGATAATGTCACAGAACAAGAGCGGCTACCAATTATCCAATTGTTATTATTTATTAACTGCTTACTTTATATTATACTTTATACCAAGTCATGTTAATTTTTTAAATACGACTATACGAGTATTTTAATTTACTCATTTAAATATTGACAACAGTTTTATAAGTCTTACTAATAGCAATTTAAAAATATCAAAAATACACAGCCACGCCTTTTATATAGACATTTGAGTTTAAATTTTTATGAAATTGAATACTCGAACGAAAAAAAACAATATTAATTATTTTGCTAAAATTGAAAAAATATTATTCGTAGATACTTGAAACTTGTCAGAAGTACGTACCTATGTTATTATTAACAAAACATAGTGATATATTAAAAATATTAGAAAAATTCATAGTCTCATTAAGTAATAGAAAAATGTAAAATATTTTAAAAATATACCGACAGATGATCGTCTCTGCTCATAATCGTTTTCCGTATTCATAAATTATATATATATATATATATTTGAATTTGAATTTAACGCTTGGATGCTTGGATTCAAAATAGGATTACTGTGAAATACTTAATGTCAAGGCACATTTGTTACCTACCACATAGCAGAGCGACTTTCCGGGTTTTTAGATTCTGTAATTAAAAAATGAATAATCACATAGACTTAAAATCTTCACCAAACATTAATATTTACATTTTTTAGACATAACACAATTTTCAAAATGTTTTGAATCTTTTTTTTTAATATTTATAGATATTTAAAATTACAACTTAATTTTTGATCATTATTTTAAGGCTTGAAAAATTAATGCAAGATCCTTTTAAAACGTTTTTTACTGTAGTTAAAAACTATTTAAGTTATAGTCACATTTTTTTTAATGTATAATTTAGTTTTCAGAACAATTATTAAACTTTGTTAAAATAATTTAAATGATATATATCATAAATATATTATTATATATTATATGATATTCTAGTAATATGAACTACTTATAATTTTATGCTTACATATTTATGATTTATAAAATTAGAAGTGTATTTCTTTTAATATAAACATCAAAAATAAAGAAAATAAGTAAGGAATAAAAATATTATCAGGTACATCCAATAAGTGCGTATTTAAATGAAAAGAAATTAAATTTAAATAAATATAATATGTATTGAATAGGTTTAAATTATATTATATAACGACGGATGAATAAATGTCATGGTTTTCTCAATAAATCAATATTAATTTTATTTAATTATAGTAATGTTATGATAAATTGAATAATATATAATAATATATTATAACTATAGGTAAAGAATCTATTATTTTATAATATATTCATAGTATAAATATTTAGATGAAAATGAATTATGCAATAAATAAATCAATTTCAACTGTCCGTGTGGACAAAAATTCGATTACTTATTTATATATTCATATATATTAATTATTGTCTGTTTGCCGAACAAACCACTATTAGTAATACAATTGCCGGCCACTGTTTTATTTTACTTTTTTTTTTTAGTTCTTTAAATTCAGCTCTGCAATTCTTTCAGTCGCCATCAATAGATGTTCAACAGAAATCGAAAACGTCCGACAACAAAAATTTCTAAACATTTAATTATTCCTAGTTGTATTGTTCTTTTTCTTTAACCAGATAATAAAATTTAAAAAAATAATAATACATTTTTAATAAATATACTGTAAATAATAAACTAAACACTTATCATATTTAATAAATTTAAATTATACATAATATATAATATTAAGTATTTAAATACTTTAACTTATCGATTAAAAAAAAAAAATGCGTATAACCATATTTTGATAACATATATCATACGGCAATCTGTGTTGTTGGCATAGACTTATGGTTGTTGGTGATAGTGATACTGCGGATTGGTATTAACACGCGATTAATATGCGAGTGTGTTAATTGTTCTTAAAATCCATTTTACATTGTTCGTTTAATGTTATATTCAATAAGGTGTTTGTTTCAGTTAGTTCACAATTTATCAATGTATTTACTGTGTGTGACCATGCATTGTATAACGATATGTAGGTACAGATAATAAACATGCATATGACAGATAATATATTATAGTTAATGTCGTATAAAATATGAAAAGTTTTTATGCATGTTTAACATTTATTCGTAACAATTCCATCATGTTTAGATGATTTAAATAACACGATTGATTAGTCAAATAATTGAGTAATATACTAAAAATAATTACAATGTGTAAAACTATTTATACATATATAATATACTTGCGGATATTTGCAATATCCTCAAAAATAAGTTTACTAGTATAATAATATCAATTGTGCGCGTTACATTGACTATTGTTTAATTATATATATTTCGAACGACTAATGGTTTTTTTCTCCACGCGATAATAATGATATTAGAAAACCTTAATCGAGTCAATTTTTACGACTTTCAAATCAATAAATTCAAAGAATATTATTTATATATTACCAATTATTAATATGATATATTTTGTATTTATTATTATTTATTTTTCCTGTTTTTATCGTTTTTCAATATTTTTATTATTTTACATAATATACCTTTAATATACGTATATACATAATATATTAGCTCTATATTATGTACATAGTTCAGACACAGTATTAGATTAACTTCTGATCGATATAACAATATATTCATACATAATAAACAGAAAGCCTACTTCCAATACACATCGTGTAAAAACGGTAGTAGTGAGCTACATGTTATTATGTAAAACATAAACATAAACATCAAATTTACATACTTTATAAGTATTTTTGTTTTTACATTTTAAGTACCAGGCAATCAAATTCAATAATAACGTAATCCAGAACTATTTATTAAAATATAATTAAAATTTACCTACTATGGATTACATCTGCAGGGACCCACGAGTATCTCTCTGGATATCTTATTATCTCTATCTGTCCATCCTCTGGCAACGCTACCTATAAAATTAATAGTTTTCATTTTTTAAAAGTGATATTAAAATGATTTACATAATATAAACGATTTATAGGTAATTTGGATCTAACAAATTATTGTCTTATATTATCTTACTTAAAATATAAATCTCAGTGGTTTTATTTTGGAAACTAATGCTTAACTTAAAAACATTTTAAGTAAATAAAATAAAAAAAAGTTCTAAAATTTTACGGTCAATATTCCTGCACTTCTTGGGACCATTTTTTGAACGTCAAGATTTATTTATTACATTCAACCCGCTCGCACAACGATTATTGCACAATACCTTTTTCATATTTAATATTACAATGTTATGGCTTAGACTTTGAATATATATATATATTTTAGTAGCTATAAATTATGAAAAATAAGGTATGAAGATAACTGAAATTATCTTCGATAAATTGTATTACATTTTGTTAATAATTCTATTCAAGAATATCGTTGTAAATTACAATTAAATTGTTAATTTGACGTTTCAGGATACCTAATTTTTTCTCCTTCGTATACGTTTACAATTATACTGTCAGTCGAAGATCATTTAACTATCGAAATACGCATGCATCCACACTTAATATATTAAGTGTATGAAGACATTAGATAATTTTATTTCAGTGTGTAGTTAGAACTTCGAAGTAATTTATAACCATGTTATATACACGTGAAATTGTGAAAATACATTATAAAAAAATCATCGTGCTTTTGTGACGTCTATAGAAAAACATTTCATTTAACTATATACACACAACGATATTTTTTCACAGTGGTGAAAACTAACCTCTTTTTATACGATTTCCTAAAAGAAACTGTCACCCAAAGGTCAAAACATATATTTGATATAGCACCCGCCAAAGAAAATAAGAGGTTTTCACTTTTTAGAAGTATACAGCTATTTTGGAAAAGTAACAAAGGAAGATGTATGGTCTCCGAGTATAATTCTTAATACACAATAAAAATAAAATACTTGAATAAAATCTATATTTTTACTATACTAAAATAAGACCTAAATTCTAAAATCTGTTATGTACACATTAACGCTATATTCAGCATAAATGTTCAGTGATTATAGATATTTTATTTAAATATATTTTGGTAATCTTTATTGAACATATAGTTGTATTTTGTGTGATGGTACGATTTTTTATTTATACTTTAATTTTAAATTCAAAGTGAAGTTGTTCTTAAATATTTATTCAGTGATGTTTTTTTTTCAAAAAATTGCACTCAGCATTTCTATGAATTGAGAATTTAACATAGCTGGATTCTTTTTTCAATCTCCAAGAGAGTTTTAATAAAATTCCAAAAATCAGAAAAAAACGAACATTATTTAATTGCTACACTAATTTATAAATTTTCTGAAAAAATTAGACTGTTCTTTATTTCTGTGTTAAACATTTTTTTAGATAGTTTTGACATATTAATTGGTATTATTACAAATATTTTATTTTACTTACATTTTTTTAATGACAGCCTATGTAATTTTAATTTCATTATCAGAAATAGAATACCGTTTTAAAAGTTAATTATATAAATATTAAATAAATAGTTGTTAGCCTGCTCATTAATTATACAATTTAAGAATATTTTGAGTAACTTTTAAAATCTTTTTATTTATATTTTTTTAATAGTGGGCAATATTTTCTATTTTATAGATAATAATAAACTATAAAATTGATACCTATCCAAGAATGTTCATAATATTAAGGTTGGTCCATTTTTTTCAATTAAATATCCCCGATACTCAAACACTAAATTTACCTTAAAACAGTTAAACTTAAAATGTACCACATTCAAAAATTATTAATATAAAAACATATTCGAGTAAATTATTAATAAAAAGGTGTTTGTAAGAAAAGGTTCATGTCCGAATTTTTATTTTTCAAGGAAAACAAAAACTTATTTTGAACCTGATTTTTTTTTTCTTGATCTTTATCACAAATTCACATTTTTTGTTTTCAAATTATATTATAATTGTTATTCACATGGCCATGGCATGACATACAGTGTCATAAATAGACGCAACGGAAATTTAACTATAACTCTTATAAATAAACCAAAAAAGGACTTAAACCGTTTTTCTTAAACATCATCATGTATTGATCTAATTCTATTTAACATGTAATCAGTTAATTATTCTATAATATATTTGGCCCCCAAGTGGCCGAGTATGGTTATTATATCTGTCAATTACGTCATAAGTGGAGTAATTTGATAAATGTAACTAAACATTTTACCAAATTAATGTCACATTATATATTTTTTAGTAACTCAACACGACGTGGCATCAAATAATATATTTATCAGGGGAAAACAATTTTACGTTAACACTTTTAGCGAAAGTACACACTTAATGCTATTAAACTTTCTGAAATCAATTTTAAGCGATAATAATATAAGCCAAACACGCGCCATATCACATGCGGTATTTCCTTGACGTGTCTGACGAGATCACTGCTGTAACAAAAAACTTTTATACACTAATGGGCGAAAGGAGTGATGCTTCAAAAAAACCTTATACACAAATAACAGACCACACTGTCCACACTTACCTCTATATCAGGGGTGGCCAAACCACCCAAACCCCGGCTCGCGTCATAGACTTTTGCGGCTTGCATCTTATCGTAACATTTTTACACCACAAAAAATTTTTTTATATCAATTTATGTATGACTTTTTTTTTTTACATTTTGGCTCTTCCATATTTATTAATATATTTGGTGGCTCGTGAATGTCTTCTCGCTGGCCACCCCTGCTCTATATATTATAGACTAAAATATTGAATGTTAACTCTACTCATCGTTACATTGTTGATATCTTGATATAAAACAAACTGTCCATTTCGTTAGCCCTATATAGCTGTAATGCGTGCCAGAACGCGTCAGAAAAACAATTATTTAAAATGATTTTGAACGTTTTCATGATAATTTAATGCATCATGTCTTTATAGACAATGATGGTTGAGTTTTTCAAAGTTCAAATTAAAGTATATAGGTATGTTTATATATATATATATATGTATGTATTACAAAGTGTATAATATTAAATATGATACCTGCTAAAAAATTAAAACTTTATTACACTCACGAGCAAGAAAATCGGCTGTTCAACTCGACCACTCAATCATAATATTATGTTATGAGTATTGCCTAACCTATTATATCATTAGACTACTATACACATACGCACATATTGCATTTATACATTACGCGCGTTATAATATAAATAATGCACCCGTTTTCGTATCGACATAAATTTATTAAAATTAGTATAATTAATAAGATATATAATATTATTATAAGCATACGATATAGGTACCTAGAGATTTCTATAAAAAAGTATTAAATACTACCTATGATATCATATTTTATGTCTATTATTGTATTAAGTGCCTATAATACGGCGAATAAACGATTTTTACAGGAAAAACATGCCATTGCAACTGTTTTTATACAATCATTTACTTATAATATATAACCGCTCACATACATCAAAGTTTGGTTAAAAATGTTTTAAATGCTATGAAAATGAAAAAGTCAGCGTTTAAAAATCATCAATGAGTATACGAAATAATAAAGAAAAATAATATTATGGGTTACATTTTTATATTTTATTGTTAGACTATAAATGTCTCTCAATGAATCTGCATAATACATAAGCCATGTATAACTAATAGATATATAGGTACCTACGAATTTACAATAATTTATTTTTCCTACCGGTTGTTTTTTAATTGATAATAAAATGTTTAATTAACTTTAGAATGATTTGAATAAGTCATTAAATGTATAATTATAAAATTCAGAAAATTAATTAAACTATGGTCGGTAAATTAAAATACATTATTCATTATTCATATTTTGAAAAATTATAATTGTATGCCATATACCTGCAGTGAAACATATTGTTACGATATGTTATACATTTGGAATTTCTATAAAATATAATATTCTATCGCTGTAACTTGTAAGTGATCATCATCAATTTACTCTTTCTGAACACTAGCGGGTATTGAATAAAAAAATCATAAAAAGAATGGATCGTTCTAATTTAAAAGTATTGAAGAATGAAATTCACCCTTGCGCCTCGATAAATTTATATATACATTATATTTTATTATAATATTTTTAGCGATTAAGTAAAATTACAAACTTAATTTATTAAGAAAATAACTTTAAAAAGTTTAACTGTATCATTTTTTTTTTAATATATTGTCGCTGTTCAATCACCAATATACGTCTGAAACTAAATTTACAATGAGTCTTAAAATAATGAATAAGTATGGATAGTAAATAAATAAATAAAAATCCCAAAATAGATGTATCTATCACAAACATTTAACAGTAGGTACACATTTTAAATGAATAAAACTAATATTTTTAATTACAATTAGCTTTGAACAATCTAAACTTCTCAATAACTATTTACGTTATAATATCAATGAACGACTTAACATCGATTCAAGTGACACGAGTTAAGTAGATAAAACAATAATTAGTTCGTAACGATCTTTGAGTTCCGATGAATAATTGTGACCAATGTCGTATTGACGTATTGCAATTTGCAGTGAAATAATTATTATAAATCAGTACATGAAACAAAAAACTTATTTCGAACAGAAAAATATTATCTCAAAAACATCTAAGACTTTCGGAGGTCTTATTTTTAGCGTTAAGCCAAATTGTTTATCCCATTTTTTTTCTATTCGTGTAGTTACTTTAATACTGCATTATAAAATAATAAACCAAAATACATATTGATTGCGACAATACGCCAGGGTCTGCACGTCAGTAGGTTAGACCCTAGGAAGTAGTTTAAGAAAAGATGTCTGTCCTTGAAACTCGACCGACCCGGCTGGTAAAATCAGCAAAATTAATATTCATAAAAATCAGTCAAAAATTATTGACGGGGGTTTTAGTGTAAAACAAGAAACATAAAAACTTTAGAAATTAACAGAACTATGTATTTTATTTATTTATATTTATAATTTATATCCAGTCATAATCTATATTAAACGTTCATACGGTAGAGTAAAAAAAAAAAAAAGGAAACATTTTCTCGAAAATATTGTTTTTAATTTATCAGTATGTGAGAAATATATAAAATGTGTACCCTAGAAATTAAGAGAAAACAACATAAACCTAATTTTCCAAAAATAGTTAATTAATATTATCATCATGATATATTAAACTGTTAGATACTATACTACATTTACTAAATTAAATTAAATTAGTAACAAATAATAAATACATTTATTATAGTTGTTATGTACTATGTAGTCTTAAAACGTTTAAAGATAACAAATGAATCAGAATGCATTTATGACTATTAAAATGTTTTAAGACTATTAACAAAATAAGCATTTATCCAGTTCACTGTAGAATGTTTATGAAATACCGTCCTTAAAATTTCAGGAACATTTTCCAGAAAAAAAGTGCAAAATAAAACGAAGAAAACTTAATATAGTACAGCATTTTAAATTAATCAATCATATATTAAGTAAAAGTTCTATATCTAATATCTATATCCAAAATTAATTATATGTGCAAATAAAATTAGTTAATAAACTAATCAAATGGATAATATTTTATTTTAATAATTTGTAGAGTCTACACATAATATATTGGTTCTCTCGGGTTTTATACACAATAACGTACACGTGCCGTACAGTAATAATTTTATTAAAATGCGTTTAAAATATCGTTGACGTGAAATTAAAATAAATAAATAAAATTCATTAATTAATCTCACCTATTTTCATTTGAAATAAGAAAATGATTTTGTGGTGACAATAATTATTGTTGTGTAATGTTTTTTTATTTCATTTTTATGTTTGCGAAAAATTCTGTACTATTTTTTATTTTTGATCCATGTCTTCTCCGTGTTAATTGTGACCGATCAAGATGTTTCCAGTCAAAGTATCATTGAAAAAAATATCTTAATACTGTACTATTATCATTATTTTTAGTTAATTTTATAACAATATAATTCGGTAGAAATTAATTATTATAACAAATCTTATAATAAGACCAATGTCTGAAATAATGTTCGCGTGTATAATGTTTGCGACAAAAATAATTACAATATTACAATGGCCAATTTTTATTATCCGAAATATTTTTTTACAATTACAAGACGTGCTTTACAGACAGGCTATAAAATAAACCATGGTAAACATCCTAAAGATGTTTCTTAAGAAAATGTTCTTTTTAGACATATTTTGACCTGAAACCGTTTAAATATTGCTTTAAAGTTTAGAAGTTTAGATACTGAATGGAGCGATGAGTAAAAGATGTGTATGTGGACTTTTCATTTTTCTATTTACTTTTTTGTCATGTTGGAATATGTGACTTCTGCCTAAAATAAAGGAGTGAATAAAAGCCAAATGTAAAGCCTTTTTTTATTAGAAATATAAGTTATTTCTTATTTGTTATAGTTGTAAGAATATTTTTGTTATTTGTTGTTGTTTACACGGTAAGTTAGGAAAAGTTATTGACAAATTGAAAGAGTATACCAACGTCCAACACCCATATATACGTAGTTATAAGATAAACTTTGCTTTATTTTTCTGTATTTTAAAAAATATTAATATTACTATCATTAATGTTCAGTGACAATAATGTAGTATAACATAATTATTATGTTTAAGTGTCATATAATAAAAGCTAAGATATTGATAAAAAATAATTAAAATATCTTATAAAAATGTATATAGGTATAATGTATAATATGTTGTGTAAATAAAATCATAAATAATTTGATTATTTTAATTTTACAAAATGTAATTAAATAACTTTAAAATATAATATATTCTGTTTAATAAAAATTTATTTTGGATAAATGGATTAATCATTATGTTAAATGTCTAATTTTGTATACAGTTGATTATATATTTTTGCTGTTTTATAAAATTGATTAATTGTATTTGTTTGATGTATATTTTTACAATAATGCAGGTAGATGAAGTGAAACCTCTTTACGGAGGGCTTGCCCAACTAATGTACCGGCGTAATATATTTTTCCGACAAATTTCTCGCGTCACAAAATAATTAAAACAAGATAAACGTTGTCGTGACTCATGATAGCAGTAAATTATTTTCGGCTGCTTTCAATCAACTTAACTTAACATAACCGCGGTAGTGTCTGTATGGACCTTACGGAGAAGTAATGATAATATTAATTATTTTTCTTATTATTCATTATACGATGAATGTCGTAAACATATTTCGACACTTTTATCAATTTCGTTTATCAGTATTCAAATTCCAAATACCACGATTATTTTTGTTATTAACTAAAAGAAGTTTCACTTCACCCGTGTGTATGTACTCGCAACACGCACACTTTTTATTATTTATTTTATTTTTTTATTTGCCTTATTTAAAAAAATTTCAGCAATCATTAATACACGCAAGGTTAGCGAAGCAAATAAAGTATTATCTAACACCCGGGGATTTTATTTTTTATTTCTTTTTTTAAATTAAATGCAACTAATTTTCGTTAAAATGTTTTTAAAAAAGTATTTATTTATATCTTTTATTTTATTTATCAACAAAATTGTCTATGAATAACATTTATTATTATATATAATAAATTATAATTTTACTCATTTTGTTTTATGCCTATAAAAAGTTTTAATATGAACCACTAAACAAATGTTAAAACTTTTATAAATATTTTAGACGTATATAATATATATGCATATATACGTATTAATTGGTATATTGTAAAGGTTAAATATAGTTTATGGAATAAATTTATAATTGCCTACTTTATTATCAAAGAAGTATACAAAATACAATGTCCGTACTGTGTTGCTTTGTTTATTAACTATGACATGGCATTTTCGAAATAGTTGATCTACTTAAGCAATACTTAGCATAAAATAATCAAATAATGTAAAAAAAAAAAAAAAAAAACGACTTTAGAGAAACTATACAATACTGATCTGTAAATTTAGTTGTCAGTATTTGAATAGTGCAATGACCCATTGATGCTATTATAACGTTGCACCTGGTGGTGGTATTGTTACAACTATAATTTATCCAAAGAGAGGGTGAAACACGGTGTACTGATAACTAGTCGAGGTTGTGGTACATTTACGTTGTAATGAATGAATAAATTTGGGTATCCAAAACACCATATGTTGAACTTGGTAAAAAAAAAAAAAAAAACATTGAACAAATAATTGTTTGTATATTGCCAATGTTGTTCTAATGTCAATCGTTACTTATAAGACAGTAAACAGTTCCTATTTTTTATTTTTATACACATTTTTTGGGGTTAATTTATTTACTAGGTATATAATATTCATATCATGCAACTTACTAAATATTTACAAGCTTTGTTCCAGAAACAACTTCAAACGGAAATTTAAATATTTATTTATTTTGTTTTTCTATATTTTTTTTCAAATATCGTGATTGTTATATTATGTCATAATATATTTTTGAATTAAATATTTATATAAACTATCTTAATTGAATTAAAAATTAATATATTTAAATGTTCAGCTCAAAGTTTATTTATTGTGGCAGGTATTATTTGCATTAAATACGAATTGAGGTGACCATCTATACGATAATTATTAATTACAAAGTAAATTTTTATCATAATTATTAAAATATTTCAAATTATAATGCTTAAAGCTAGATAAAAATAAATAATTTACGACCTACAACTTCCTAGCATAAGTTCACTAGCATGCTTAAACAAAATCTTAAATTACATGGTTGTCGGATTATTTTATTAAAGTTTTAGTAAAGCATGGTTGCGAACGTAATATACAATGTACGTACAATTTCCTTTAGATCCTATATTATATAGGTATAACATTTAAGTTGATTAAAAGTTAAAAAATTCCGGATTGCCATTCAAAAATGTACGGCTCCGCTCTATAGTGTTATATTTATTCGTTGGTCCACTTATTTACTTTACAAAATACTTAAGTAAGGTCAGGTACACAATAATACATAATACACAAAATATATTAATCCAAACACAAATAAAAATAAAATAACATTTATTATTAACTCATACGATATTAATTTAAATGAACTGTTTAAATTGTACATAATTAGTTTAATATTTTTATAATGTTTCATTATTAAGTTAGTATAGCTTCTTAAAAATTAAATTCGAGTTGGCAGTTACCTCTTAAAGTGTTAAATATCCATTTTAAAGCATTTCAATTTATTTATTATCCAATTCAAAAGAATTCAAATATGTACCATACCATGTACGCATTGTTTCCATTAAGTTCTATAATTATTATACGTATTAATTTCTTATAGGTAATTATAATTGTTAATTTAATTTTAAATAATAATTTCTAATGAAACGAAAAGTCGTGAACATTTTAAATCAAAATATTTTAAAAATATATCGAATAAAGTGTTTATGTAATCGATAGTGGTGGTAAAAAGTTACTAAAAATGTAAATTTAAGTTCGTTCAATGTACCATTTGGAGGTTACCATTAATATTTTAGTAATTTAATTATATATTTATAGCACTTTTGAAAACATACACACCATGTTTAAGAGGTCAACCATTAGTAATCGATACACACCGGACTAGCCTGGCTTGGAATCGTTATAGGATCCTAAAGGGATCTCAATCATAAGATGTATTCAATATTCATCCTATACTATTTGTTATTTATCAATGTTATAGTTGAAAAATATATATATAATTAATAAATTTAATGAATAGTACATACTTATTAATTATTATAACTTCTAATATTATATTCTTACTTAATTATCAGTTAAAATTAAAATAATCAAAATTAAAAAAAATCATATTACTATTTTTTGTCATTTAGTATTCAATATCCAAAAAATAAACCATGTTTAAATACTTTTGTAGTATGTATATAACATATATTTGATTAATGCGTAAAAAAATGAACTACGATATTAGTTTTAAAACATTTGTTTATTTTAACAGTACTTATAAGTTATAACTAATAAAAATATTTTTCATTTATTTATTTAAAAAACAACATTTTACAAAGGTTAAAAATACAGATAATTAATAAATATTACGTTGACTAAATATTTAAGATTAATATAATATTAAAAATATAATTAAATAATAATGATAATGTGAATATCAACAGTCAATAAATAAATAGTATTTCAATATTTCTAGTAAGTCAAAACTAAAATTAAAATTTTAAATATTATCGTATGGGTCATTTAATTTATACTCTCTACAACAACGATGTATATAGAATGGGAAAGAAGTACTATTATTTACAACAGGTATCTTCCAAAACAATTTTTCTAAGATCGCTAAACAATCAATCATACCAATATATAAATGAAAATAACATCTGTTGCATCAAGTGTTTTTGCTAAAGGCACAGTTATATTTCTGTGACTAAATGTAATAAACCTATAATTCCACTATGACATTTTATGGGAAATATCTCATAACTAATTTATAAGATACCATTCAGAGAAAACGTAATTGCAATTTTTAAATTAGTTATTATTAATTAATTTATTTAGTCAGATAATAAAATTGTAGATGTACACAAAGAATAAAAAAATATAGTATATGCATTTATATATACCAGAAAATCCAACAGCTAACTTAATAGTATTCGGAAATTAATCAGATATACATTTTTTTGATATATTTTTTTTTCTTATTGTTATCTCGGGTAACATTTTTAACTTAAACTACAAATTACATAATTGTTTGTTAATTAATCAATGGGTTAGATTGTTTGGGTTAATATATTTATAAATTAAAAAACATTTACTTTTTCATTTAATTTTTTATTTGGAGGTATAATATACTTATTATAACAGAAAAAAACAATTACTAATGCTTTTGTAAAAGATGACACTTATTTATGTCACTTTAAACTTTGATGTTATTTTTTCTTTTTTGTTAATAACGAATTTTGTACATTATTTTTGTAATCATTTTATAAAAATGAATGATGCTACCTATCTTATAAAAATAATATTTATTATTACGTTTGATATAAGACCTTAGAAGTGCATAAATAGTTAATAGTGAATAACTCAGAAGAATATAAAAAAATATCTGTTATCAAATCAAATGTTATCATCATTTATTTGTAACGAAAAAAAACCGCTCGATTTATAAAAATGTCCTAAAGGATTTAATGTGTAGGTAAGTTACCTCTTACCTATACAATAATAATAAATAAGATATGTATATATTTAATAATTTAATAATATTTTTTTTTCTTTCGATTAAAAATAATATGTTAACTAATCATTATTGCCTTGTTTTGGTGATATTAAAATTAACATCTGACACGCGATTCTTTAATCTATTCATTGAATTTTTGTATTGAAATCCATTTCCATTCAAACTGCAGGTACATGTATTATATTTAAGCTGAATGCTGAAATACAGTTTGATCCCAAACAAAAATCTGATTAATATCAAATTGGTAAGAGGATGCGATAAAATTCTAAGTACTCCAAACACATTCACGTAAGTCCTATTTTATACTTTAATACTTCATACATAATATCCAACGCCGAACAAACAGATCAATATGAATAATATATAGGTAATACGTATACGTATTTAACGAAATGACCCGGGTCACGAATGCAAATATGAACTTCCAGTTTCAGGTCGGTCGTCAAAAAAAATAAAAATAAAAACGCGATCACAAAAAAAAAAAAAACACGTTATAATAATATTTGTATATCCGCAGTTAAGGACAAAGTGAACCGTCAACTGAGGTGTTAGTACTCCGTGTTTCAAACAAGACTATACCCACATTATTACTTTGATCACAATCATAACTATACGTCATGTTTTCTTGAGAAGTGTTTATTCGCCATAATGAGTATGATAATATTATAGTACACAGTGTACCGTAATACCGTATACTGTACACTATATAGGTACATTATACCGTCTATACCTGTGTACTGTACAGTAAACACAGATTTGTTGGTAAAAAATATTATTTTTATGGTTTGGCGGTTACCTATACTTTTCTTTGTCGAACCGTGCATGCATATAATATACGTAAAGACCTAATGGCAGTTTAAATGATTTTCAAATGATTAATAAAATACAAATACAATTTTTTATAAATTCACATAAATCGACGATTATGCGACACGCAACAGTAAATATATGAAATATATTACATAATTTATTTACAACCATCGACAATTACTGTTAACGATGACGCTTAATTACTAATTAATAATTAACGAAAATTCATTATTATTGTATACCTATACTCGTTTGATCATCTTACCAACTTACCGTCAGAATAACCGTAAGCTGGACGGTTCACGATATAAATATAAATTTTAATGACTGTGAATAACATGATGAAAATCGTAAGTACCTATACCAGTATGATGAACACACATATAGTATGCCGTTATATATATATATATATATATATATAACTCTATATTATATATTACATTTTATTGCTTATATATTTACAATACGTTATAATATATTCATATTACATGCCAATATGTTGTATACTCTTCTGGTTACAAAAGACAAATTGTACAAGCACCACGAGTATAATGTAGGTAATAACTAATGAATAATAAGTATACCAGGGATAAAATGCAATAAAAAATGTATTAGTTATTTAGGTATATGTAATATGACGGATGCAAATATGCAGCATAAAAGACTGAAATATTCACGGATAATATTAAAATGTGTACAAAAAATGAAATAATAAAAAAAAAAAACGCTAATGATAGTTTGATTATGATTTGCGTTCATCCATAAACGTTTATAAAAGTGGTACCTACCGAATAATATTAATTAAATAAAAATAGGTTTTGAAGAAAGTAATAAATATTAATAGAAAATAAGTAACATTCCTTAAATATGATCACTACTATTATAGTTCTCAAAGCAATATATTATCTAGCGTAGTCGTAAAAATAAATACGATTACAGAAAACTAATGCTCAACATTACAGGACGACACGGAATATTTGCATTTCAATTTTAAAGATATTATGCATTTGTGGTATGCAAACGGATAAACGATATTTAATCAAAATGTCTATATAATAATAATTCAAATATATATATAAATTATATAAAGCGACGGCTGAGAACTCGTCAGGTCGGACGACAATGTTAAACACTCGAATTCGTTTCATAAAATAAGTTATCAAATTGATGACAAATAAAATTATCTTTCAAACTGAAAGTCTTCGGTGACAAAATAGTAAAACATACTATGTAACTTTTAATAACATTTATCGTCTTGCCGACAATTTTATCATACAGTTGTGTATATAATACAATGTACCCAATCGATATACTAATAATGATCGTTAATTTTAATAATTGAAATAAAGGTTTTTTTTTATAATTTGATTATTGATCAACATCGCGTATGTCGAAGCTGTTCAATAAAAGTCAATCTTTTTTTTTACTATTTAAAAGTTAATGTCGTTGGCAGCTACGTACAAGAACGCGGGAAATTAATATACTGTTAATAACGCTGTAACGACTTTATCATATTATTAATATCGCTGTGACGACTATAACATATTATCAATATAGCGGTGCAAATAGATGGAAAAGGCTTGAAGAGATTAAACACATAACATCTCTAAAATCTCCCCCTTCCAAAAAAAAAAAATAGATTTTATGAATTTTTTATCCTTAACATAAACATTTTGATTTCTGTAAAACTACTTGTTAGCATATTGATTTAGATGCATCGATATCTTCAAACAAATTATTCACCAATTATTTTACAGTATGCACGAGCTTCTAATTTGAAAATCAGAATTGTATAACATTAAAAAACACTCATAAAGTACGAGTAGTACAAAACATCGTAAGAACTTAAAAATAGGATGGTACCGGACGATGTACCTGTTTAAAAATTTAGAAAATTTAAAAATTCAATAAATTCGTTAATAAATATAAACGAATAACGAATCGTTATTAAATGAAAAATAGTGATGACAATGCTTGGTGTATCTTTATGCATATAAATTAGGTATATGCAGTCTTAGGGAAATACAAATAATCATAAAATCGTGTTGTTTTTTTTTTGAGATTGTCAAAAAAGTCCATAGTATTAAAGGAATACATATTTTTTTTTTGCTGCGTCACTACATTTACAACGGTTTGTTCGTTTTTAGACCACTATACGGGCACAGACAGATAAGTATATAGTATAAAAGATCTGCGCGGGTCGGGTCAAGTGCAGCGGCCGCGACGGTACAAGAAAATCGCAGCCGGTGTATCATATATTATTATTGTATCGGCAATCCGTTTCGCCGGACGCTGATAATATTACTACGACACCGAAACGATTTCGTATATATTTTATTATTATTTATCATTATTGTTATCGTCGATTATGATTTATCACGTCGATCGATCGGATTGATTTATCGTTTTTCTCCCTTAGATCTCTCCCCCGTTCACGGCGGACACGTTTTCGTTTTTCTGATGGATATCATTACTATTATTATTACTGTTGTTCGTACGGTATTATCATTTTTTAATAAACGTGATGACGGGGACGGTGATGATGACGGCGATGATGATGATGATGATGATGATGATGATGATGACGACGATGCAATCATAGGTGCAACATCCGCACACCGATAACGCGAACCGCCGTGCATATTATTACGGGCGCGCGCGATATTATTACGGTCGTTATAACGGCGGTCGGCGAGTTCGTAAAATCGAAAAATCGATCGCACACAAAAACCGCCACCCTCTCCAGGACGGGCGCACGCGCGCGCCGCCCGCACGCGTTACACGCTTCGGGTAACGGCGGCGGCGGCGGTGCGGCCACGTTATATCGGCTGACAAACTTCGATTTCATATAATACATTATCGCGGCGGGCCCGCCGTAAGCGTATACGGTTTTTCGCCGCCGCCGCACGTAATATTATTACTATTATTATTTTATGTATATCGCGTGCGCGTGCGTGCGACTAGGGACAACTAGACTCGCCGCTGCACCAGCACACGCACAGGCGCGCACGCACGAACGCGCACAGCATGATAATATTCGTGTGTATAACATTATACGGACAGGCGCAACCCTCCTCGAGTATTATAATATTGCGCGTGTGTGTGTGTGTGTGTGTGTGACGGTCGCCCCGCGTGTCCAGCTGCACACACGACGATAGGGTGAGCGCGCGCGTGTTCCCCTCGCCACCACCCTATCAAGTGTATACCCACATTCACGGCGCACTTGGGCGCGCGCGCGCACGCGCCATTGTCGGTGTTGCCCGCGGTGGCGCGGGGTGAGGGGGTGTGTTTCGCCACCCCTCTCCGCGATTCCGGCAACCCGCCCACGATCCGCGGCGACTATCCGCCGACTCGGTTTTTCGTCGGCGCTCAATTACCCACCGAAACGGATCAATATATTGTTCGGCGTGTCGTGCCGCCGCCGTAACTCCGGCCCAAGCCGCCCGGCGCGCTTCAGCCGCGCCAAGAGCAGCGACATATTACCATAGGGGACGTACGACCGACGTCGGTGGGAGGGTGGCAAAACGGTACGGGGAAGGGGGAAAAAATAGTAATAAGCCCCAGGAAATGTAATGAAAAAAAAAAATTATTATTATTATAATAACAACGCGACGCGTATTATTGTAATACTGAACGCTGCGTTGTCCGCGTGTCGCCTACGCCGCACGCACTGCAGCAGTATACGCGCGCGTAAAATCCAACGCGAATAATACGATATCGCCGCTAAATCCGATATTACGCGCTTCAATAGCGATCCATCGGCCGATCGAAGCGGTCGGCGACAGCGCACACGTCCGCTGCTGCAGTGTGTCACGGTCGAACCGCGCTCGATACACACACGATTGTCACGGCCGCCGCCGATATATCACGGGCTGTATATTGTACGGCACGGCGCCGTCGTCGTCGCGATAATATTCTCGTCGGTGTACGTCTCCTCGGCGGCAAGGTAACTCTCTCCGGAAGTTTTTCCGGATAATATCGCGCCGGATATCTCGCGTACCCGCGCGCGACTCGTGTGCCGGACGGCGTTCGTCGTCGCCGCCGTCGCGCACCTACGCCGCGCGCGTTACCGGCACGCCGGCGATTCGTACGCGGACGACGATCGGCCGGCACCGGGTAGGCGGACGCGCGGGGTGACGAGACATGCACCCGTCGCCGTTGCCGGGCAGTCGCGGCGCCCGTCCCGTGCCGTCAATACCGCTGCGGAATCGTTAATTGTTATCGGATCCAGTCGGAATCGTGTTTTCGCGCCCATCGATCGGTCTTAATGAATTTCGCCAATGGATTTCCAGTAGTAGCGGTACGCGGCAGTGGTCGCCGCCGATTTCGCGCGCAACCCACACGACGCCGGTAAGGCGCGCGCGCACGCCACCGACGACGACGACGACGACGACGCCACCGTCGCCGCCACCGACGACGCTGCCGACGACAGCGCATCTGACGCGCGCGGAATCACCGTCACACGCCGCGTAGGAGGCAGCGCGCGCGAAATGTTTTCGGACACCGCCGCACCAATGTCGTTGTTGTTCCTCCGGCACCGGCGGACCGCCGAATAGTGCGTGTGCGCCCGCACATACCGCGACAACCGGTCGACACCGACGGCTGTTAATCGTAATTTTTTTTTTCGCTGCGTACACGTGGCGAGTTACATTACATTACACTTATACAGACGGACCGCGTGTGTATTAACCTTATCTACAGCCTGTGAGTGTGCCCTCGCGCGGCGCGTGACGACAGTACGAGACACGCGGACCCGGCGAACGTTCTTCGCCGGATGGAAAACGTTCACAACATGGCGCCAGAGTCGCCGCTCAACGAAGTAGTGGTCGAGACAATCGATTCGCCGCAAGACGTGCGGGCGCACGTCGACGCCGGTCGGCAGTCCGCGTGCCCCGTCGCCGAGCCGCCACCGACACGCGAACTGTGCATCACGCGAGTGCCGCGATCGCAGCCCGCCAGCAGGATCGTGTGCCATGCACGTTGTTCGCGGCCCGTCCAGCAAGACGACGACTCGGACGACGACCTGATGGACGACGACGACCTGGACGAAGAAAACGACGACGACCACAACGACCACAATAACCACCACCACCAGCAGCAGCAGCAGCAGCACCACCACCACCAACAAAACAACCGAGGCCACCAACACCAGCAGCACCACCAGAACCAGCACCACCAAGCCCACCATCACCAACAACACCACCAGAACCAACACCATCCGCACCAACAGCAGCAGCAGCAGCAGCAGCAGCAGCAACACCATCACCAAAACAACGAACGGTCGCCGGTCGAGAGTAACGGTGGTGGCAGTCGCCGCGGCGTAGGCGGTACGGTCGTGGTCAGAGGTGGCTGCGGTGGCGGTGGAGGGAGCGCCGGTAGCGGCGGTGTCGTCAGCGGCGGAGGCGGCGGTGTCATCGTCGAAGACGTCAAACCGCCCGAGAGCACCATCACCGTGATCGTTCACCACCCGGACGACGACCGGGCGAACCGATCGGCCAGACTCAACCCCAGACATTCCGTCAGCGTGGCCGGAATGATCGAGTCGCAAGACTACCACCGCTCCGGGACCGGCAACAACAGCGTTCTCCAGCTGCACCACCAGCAGCAACAGCAACAGCAGCAGCAGCAGCAGCAGCAGCAGCAGCAGCAACAGCAACAGCAGCAGCAACAGCAACAGCAACAGCCCGAGCCAACTTACCAGACGCTCACGTCGGTCAACGGCAGGATGTCGCCGCCCGGCTACAGCCCCAACTCGTCGTACGCCACGCTCACGCCGCTCCAACCGTTGCCGCCCATATCGACCATGTCCGACAAGTTCGTGTACGGTCACTCCAACAACGTGTCCGGTTCGTTCACGGTCATGCAGAACAACATTGGCGGCCTGGGCATGGTGGTCAACAGCCCGTACACGTACGACAAGATGGGCATGCACTCGCCCAACCACTATTCGCCCACGCACATGCACCACATGCCGCCGCAACAGGGCTCGCCGATATCGCCGCAGAGCGCGTCGTACAGTCAAAACGGCGGCGGCGGTGGCGGCGGCCTAAACTCGCCGCAGAAGAGCATGTCGTCGCCGAACAGCTGCTACGACTCGCCGTACACGCAGATCGGCCCCGGCGGCCGGTCGGGCACGGGTAACGCGATGCACAGTCCCGACCTCAGCCAAAACTCGGGATCGCTGCACTCGCCGCCGATGTCCAGTTACGGCGGCACCACCACGCTGTCCAACGTGAACGGGCTGACCACCATCACGCCGCATCCCGGCCGAGGCGGTGGTGGCGTCGTGGTGTCTCCCAGGCACTCGCCGTCGCTGGTCATACACCCGATCATACAGCCCCAGGAGGTAGTGGTCACCACGTCCTCGCCCTCGCCGCCCGACCACTCGCAGAGGATGCAGATGATGCACCAGCAGCAGCAACAGCAACAGCAGCAGCAACAGCAACTGCAACAGCAGCAGACCACGCTGATCAAGACTCAATCGATCACCACCACCACTACGGTTCTGGTGCAGAACGCGTCGTCGGCGTCCGGGTCGAACGGCAGCGGTTCCGACATGGAGGAGATCAACACTAAAGAGCTGGCGCAGCGGATCAGCGCCGAGCTGAAACGGTACAGCATACCGCAGGCGATATTCGCGCAACGAGTGCTGTGCCGGTCGCAGGGCACGCTGTCCGACCTGCTCCGCAACCCCAAGCCCTGGTCCAAGCTGAAATCCGGCCGGGAGACGTTCCGCCGCATGTGGAAGTGGCTCCAGGAACCCGAATTCCAGAGGATGTCGGCGCTCCGCTTGGCAGGTACGCACGGTACATACACTACAATATCAATATTATCTAATTGTTAATATCATAGTCCGTAATGGTCGTGTTGAAATAATATTCACTGCCGATCGAACACGCATAATTGACATTGTTATTAAATGTATAATATATATACGCACGCCGTTGCCGCACGCACACAACACGTGGTTATCGATTTATTATTATTCTTCTGCCACCACGCGCGTGTTTTTGTGTGTGTGTGTGTGTGTGAGTGTGTGAGTGTGTGTAGCGTTTGAAAACGCTTTTTTCACGAATATTGCCATTACTATTATTTTCATTTCGGTCCGATTCCACCCGCTCGACGATCCCAAATATATTATATTATTTTTGATATTTCCATAATGATAATTATTGTCGTCGCGTCGGGGGTTTAGCGACCTATTCGCATAATATAGTAATAATACAAATATCATCTAACTATATACTATCGCTTTGCACGCCAAATAGGTACGCTCTCTGTACCCCCTTCTCTTTTTATCACCATGCCCCCCTCTCCGCACCATTAACCTTCCCGACCACTTTTGCCGCCGGCACCATCTGGCAGTGCACCGTGAGAGTGCTTGACGATTGCTTTCCGCGTTGGCTCGAAGACAGGCGGGCACCAGCTGCCGCTTCGGCCGAAGGTTGACTACCGAAGTTCGAATTTGGCCACCGCCGGTTGGTGCGACGACTTACCGCCGATCGCGAATGGGTTACGGCGTTACGCAGTGTATAGTAGTGTGTATACGCTCGTATAACGTCACGTTTCCCGTCCCGGACAATACCTATATATACACATAATAATACCGTAAGCATAAGCAGAAATTTGGTGAAACTACTGAAGGGGGGGGGGGGGTCGAGCAATATATGCTCATTACACCTATATAATGATAATACCTGTACTTTAAACTTCTGAGGAGCTTAGTCCCCGATGTCCGCCTATGACCGTAAAAGGTCTTTATAGATCAAGCCTTGTTGCATTTTTTATTTTTCGTAAAAACAATTCGAAAAACTTGCACGCCATAAAGGTTGGTAATAAAAATGAAAATTATAACAACAATGATAATTAATAAAAGGTGTTATACATTGTTACGGGGGAAAAAATCAACCCGTAATGCCGAGTTGGGTCTGCGTTTCGTTTCTAGATATATCCGCCTACGATAACTCGCATTACCGTGTGCGTACACTTATGAATTGAAAACTGCGACCGTTATATTATAATATTACCGACTGTACTCACATCCATTCCCCATACGGCCGATTCGAAATTTTTGCTGCGTACCGTTTCATTTAATTTGCTTTTTTTAAACTAATTATCGGTGTACCCAGTGCCTATTTTGATTTGTACGTTTTTTCAATTCGTTTTTCGAGGACGATTCAATTATTTTTTCGCGGAGCTCGGGCCTCAGAAATTCCCCTCTCTGTTTTCCTCTTGCGCGCGTTCCCGGCGCGGATACCCATATGGCCATATCCGCGTGACCATATGGCGTATTGAAGTGCCTTCGGTCGCTCGGAAAACGCATATAATATTTCGGGGCGGAACCGTCGTCAATGAAACCCGAAAATAAAATACGCGACACACTGTATATGGTAGTAGTACATATGTACTATTACGGCGACGACGATGCCGCGGACGACGTCCGGAGAACTCTTACGGGTGACGCTAAAATATTGTACATCGATACTATAATGATGTACGGATGTACGACAATACGTGACCGGAAGATATTTAAACGGAACGATATACCTATAAATATAATATCACCGTGGCCGTCGCGGTTCCCGTATATCCGTTACACGCCGGGGCGCCTCTCGCTCTATCCCATTCCCTCTCTCGCGCGCACTCTCACGCTGTTTCTCGTACACCGACAATGTATAGGCAACACCATTGTACTTGCTCGCGTTTCGTGCTCTATCCGTTAAGACAGGTGCTCTGTAAAGGATATTAATAATAATATCATAATAATAATTTCACCGTGTACACCGTGCGCCGAGCAATGTGCTGCGCGCCCGCGTCGTGTCGTCATAATAATAATAATAATAATAATAATAATAATAATAATAATACGATATTGTGCACAGACGGGTCACATTTCACGCCGAACAAATGAAGTACTAACACGAGCGACACGTCGTTATAAAATTATTGTTATATCGCCGTTATCGAAGACGGTCGTCGTCGTCGTTTTCGTCGTCTGGTTTTCGGAATTTCTAATTTTCGAACGTGCATTTTCCGTGTGACTAACGATCACGCGGAGTACAATTTTTATTTTATTAAACGCGCACCATATAAGTGTGAAAACGCTCAAACCGTTTGGGCGTCGCATCAATGTACAATGTAGGTAGCTGTTTCACGGCAAACAAGTCGGGGACTATGCATTATAAACACTGGACTGCAATCGTTTACGAAAATTAAATCTTATAACGACTGATTTTATTATTATTATTGATTTGTAAGACTATAGAAAATCGTTTTAAAAAGTTAGATACATCGGATAATACGAATATTTTTTACCAATAATGTACAGACACAAAATATAGATAACTCAGTAGGCATACAGTTGATCCTACGTCATATTTACTTGTATTTTATAATTTTATAATATTTTAGATTTGTTTTACCCGCCGTCGATTAAAATCATTACGATTCCGATTATTATTTATTATTGATATCGATCACGCGATGTAGGTATTAATAACGTTTCACCCTATAAATGTATTTATCATTTCGGTATAAATTATCCGCGAATAATCGTCTTATTCTATATGTACTATGTAGGAATGTATTTGTACATTTCTATAAGCAAACTTGTAATGTGTAATAATTATAATGATTGGAAATCATTAGCATGCCTAAAACGTGATTGATTTGTTTATCTCATAGTACAAATGTTAAATTTAATGCTTGTATTATATTATGTTTATTACGATTCATTTACCTATATACCTATATACACAATATAATAGTTTAATACCAATTGAATATAAACTTGCTCGGATTATGGAAATTGAATCATAGTCCGATCCGATGATTTATTTAATTTCATAATTCACTTAAGCCATTATTATTATTATTATTATTATTATTATTTGTTATTACTATTAGCGTTTTTATTATTAGCAATGTATGTTAATCCAGATTTGTAAAACAATGGTTCTCCTTAAAATATTTCATGCTTTTTAATTTAACATCGTTATATAAGTGCATTTTACATGCTATTTATGAATATTGAACAGTAAATACAATAATTATGTCCAAGACATGTACAAAGTTCACTTATATTATTTATACGTAAATATAGTAAAAAGTAATTCATAGTTTCATTTTTAAACTCGAAAATTAAGAAGAAAAAAAAACAGCACAATAATATATCACGTTAAAAAAATATTGACAACTGCAAATGAAATATAGTTACACAAACTATGAAAATTGTTTCAGTTTCTTATAGATATCACGTCTGATTATAGGTACTTGTCAATATTAAAACCAACTACAAAAACATATGCTGTTAAACATTTATTCTTGTAATTTAAAATCACTAAAAAAGATAATCATCGACGTGACACCATATTTACTATAATTATCATCAATTTTGATGCGAATTCGTATACTTTATAAAAAAAATTAAAAGACTAACGTAAAATTATACATTTTTTTACACCATACCTATAATAACTACTATATAAATAAACTAAATTATGAACAAATAGATTCGTTTTATATAATGGGCTTAATATCTTGTTATAATATAATATTACCTATTCAATTTTTTTGTACCAGCTACCTGATATTACATAAATTTCAAATCTATAAACAAAATATCATAAGACGTAACTTAATTTAAAACAAAAAAAATACGTTTTTAAATAACTATAAGCCAATTAACAAAAACCACAATTATCATTTTTTTTTCACCGATCAGAAAATGTACAAATTACCTTTAATTTAATTCTCAACATTTTAATCTAGAACCTATTTTTATTCAATTCATTGCTTTATCTGTTTTGGCTTTCTTATTTTGTACTTGTATTATAACATTCATTGTTTTTACTTGCTTTTAAAATGTCTTACACTATCGCTTAAATAGTATTATATTCATATATTTATTAACATGATTTGTTTAAATGAAAAGAAAATAGCTTATAGTTTTAAAATTTCAGATGATTCTTCTTCTAACCTTGGTCAAGACTTAGAAGGTAAGTTACGTTTTGTTTTATCATTATTAGTTTGTAGACATATTATTTAATTATACATCCAAGTATTCTTTAATACCTACGTCTTAATAAAAATCAATGAATGCAGAAAAAAATAAATAGTTAAAATGCAAAAATTTTACGTTAAACATTACATATTATTAAGACCAATAAAAAATATTCTAAAATGATTCAATTTGATTTGATATGAATTTTACTCGGTTTTGTTTGATACAAATAATTATGAAGTAGGAATTTAAAATAATCTCAATACAATTTCTAATTACGCCTGACTGAAAGTTATTTGATTAAGACGCGTATACGGATTTAACTCATGTTTTTAATACTTTCCATAATTTCATAACTCTCAAAGGTTTTCAATAATTATATACAAGTCATATGAAACATGTAAATAAATATCATTCTTCCAAATTAGGTGTGATAAAAATAGTGAGAATTGCGTAAGAACAAACATAATCCTTACACTCCCAACCATTTGTATCGCCTGAAATTTCGAAGAACCTATTTAAATAATTATTTAGGTTGTGGCTAAGTTGAATAATTATTCTTAACACATATTATCTATATATATTAAATATATACGTATATCTCTCTCTGTACATATACATTTGGATGTATTATCTAACTATTTAAGATAATATATATATACTCATATACATTTTAAAAGCGTGTTTGAATAATAATTAAAATTCGTGCTTGAGCGATTGACACTATCGATTTATACTCAATTCTTAAAGAATAGAGTTATTTCACATATAGATATTTTGAAAATCAATTAAATAGTGATAAAGACATATTTTATGTTCTCGAACCGCGCAAACGCATAGTTGCTCGTCGATAAGAATATATTCTTTAGAGCTGTTCATTATACTATTACACTATAAATATTCCATTAAATTTCCCCGCGGTAACGCTTATGTCCGGATCGTTTTGCATACATTTTATTAAAATAAGAAGTATAAAAAATGTACATTAGAAACGTATAGTGAGTGAGCCTAAACACCGCGAAGAGAAAAACGAACGGGGACAGTGACCTGCGTCAGTATTATCAAAGTCGCCGTTGGCAACACCACAAACGCTCGAACATCAAGAGCATCACCCCCGTAGTTATGAAAAGGGACTGTTAAAAATGACGTCATCGCTTTTTAGAAGGGAGTGAAGTGAATGATGATACCAAAACGACCAAATACGTGTAGGGGAACACTACGTACATTGAACGTAAAGCTATCGAAAAGGTTTTTTTTATTTTATTCATTTTAAAATTCTAATAACGTTAATACTTGTGATTTTCAAATGCAATATACTTAATTAAAAAAAAACAAAAAAAAAAACTGACAGAAATATTTACACGGAACTTATCACTTTATGTATTCTATTATCTATAAAAAAAAAAAAACCAATAAAATGAAACTTCTTAATGCCGTATTATATACAATAACACGACGTTTCTGAATATCTGTATAGAATTGAATCGAAGAAATAAAATGTCAACTGAAATTTGACATTTGTACCGTGGTTTTTCCGCCGTATAATATTTTTATATATACTCCTATTTATTTTATTTTCTTATTTTATGTTCAATTATTCCTCACAGTTCAAGCCGAGCTTGTGCATTCAACCAAATAATAATGTAAAAGTTATAAATCAATAAGTTTATAAGATAATAATAATATGTCGTTAATCTAAAATCCAAAATATTGTATAGTTAACTTCTTTCTGTTCAATGTCTCGACTTACTATACTATGCTTTTAGTATTAATTCAATGTTCTATTTCGGGGCTGATATTAGATACTTTTACGTCGTTCTTTGTTTTTTTTTTTTCGTCAAACGTAGAAATGATTCAATGTGTAATAGGTATTATGATAAATAATAATAAATATTTGTGTTAAACTTATATAGAGTTAAATAAATGTTATAAATAATTTAATTGCCTTAAATTTTGATTATGTGGATAATTTAAAAAGTACGAAAATCTGTTTTATAATAATTATATTGCCATTATGTCATAATCATATTCTTATTGATTTAAAATGTGATTCAGTATTTAATTCCATGTATACTATGATAGGTATTACGTTAATACGTCGACAATTCTCGTACATACCGTTTGATAATTATAATTACCTAATGCTATTAGATTATTTTTTTTATAGATTATGTTTTATATACATTATATGAGCTTTCAATAAGCCCACTATGCAGCAATAATATATCTTCGCCTAAAGTCAAACATGATATATTTTAAGACATAGTTTTCAATCCATTATGTTACATATTTCGAACGCCTTATGATATGTAAACAAGTAACAAAACTTCCAATAAATAACTTTTTAAATTTAAAGCATAAATACAATTGTACATTTAATTATTTTATTACCTAACTTAATATTTGTTTCTCGTTTTGTTTTCTACGTATTATTTCAATTGTGGTTTTGACAATGCTATTATTGAAATACTTTTTGTTTAAACAAAATCATAATATTATTTTAGTTTTAAATTAAATAAGTTTTCTAATTATTAATTATAAATATTATTTCTATAATTAGTGAACCTTATGATAATATTAATACATATCTAAATTATTGACTTTCAAAGTTTGCATTTGTTTTCGATGATAAAGCAAAATCGTTTTATTTGGCGTAGATATTAATATAATATGGAAACCTCTCATTCTGTAATTATTATTCATTTGAATGGAATGAAGTTTTCAACGTTATTTCATTACAGACTGCTATTGCGTGAAATAATAACTTTTTGACTTCTGTTTAAATTAGAGTTCCGTGTAAATGCTATTTACAATGCTTTTCCAGAGTAAAATATAAAATGTTATATTCATTGTAAGTTGATCACAAATGGGTACTAAAGAATTCAAAAACCTCCAACAAATATCGATTTTAATACGTTTATGCTGTCCAGTAGTTATAAAAAAAGTTAAATTTTTAATTTTAAAAACTTTTTCGATAAGTCAATTTTTAAAAGTCGTTATTAAAATATTTAAAAAAAATTGTTATAAAGTTGATATAGATAGTGGTTAGGTACCTTGTCCTACTAAACTGAATTACTTTGCTCTATTTTAACACAACTCGCTGGCTGTTTCGTCTACCATTACCTAATATACATTTTCTTGAAATTTCAGGTGGAAATGTTTCTGTACCTGACATAATTGTATTATCTGTCAAAAACATTTTAATCCATGTTTATTGTACAATGTATAAAGTTATGAGTGTTTCAATTGTTGTATAATTTCTATACGTCCTAAAAACTCATTTGTTTCGTTTTTTTCTTATTATTTTCTACAGAATGTTTTGAAAATAATGAGTTTTATAATAGTTGGCGAAGGTACTATATTTTCAAAATGTATCAACATCCTGAACACCGTTACATAATTTATTATGTATTGCATCTTATAAAATATTTCACTAGAGTGTTTCAAGCCATCAAAATTCCTCGTACAGAGTTATCAGAGTATCTTTACAATGTTTTTAGACAATATAATTTAAATATATGATCAATTTACGACCCCATACATTTTTAATATTTGCACAAAATTACGTTATAATTCGTAAATTTATTTATTTACCATACCTTATTGCCTTTTAAATTCTAATACGGTCACTTAAGTCAATAAACTTATAAAAATAATGTGGGTATGTAAAAATAGAAATAAAATATCTAAAGTGCATTATAGAAACATCTTTGACTTCTGATTTCTTATTTCAAAACAATATTAGTATATTAATTTTGAATATTCACATATAAAACTGTATAATTATTTTATAAAATTTATAAAAATGTGAAAAAATAATTGAAAACTTGTTTTTAAACTACTCGGGAGTTTAATTATGCTTCTTATAATAGAGACAATTTTTTTGTTTTGTTGCGATGTCCGTTCGCATAATATTGATCTGGTAAAAAAAAATTTAAATCCACTTTGTACATTACATAAAACTAATAGAGCGTCGTACAGTGTAGCAGTAACTCACACAAAATACGTTTACTTAAGGCTAACACAACGATAACGACCGACTTCATATGTTTACACAAGGAAACTTTCCTTTACAATACGCTACATTGCCACATCTTAAGAGAACGTCTTATGCATACAGTTTTGTTATTTCTGCTTATATTATCATAAAATATGCCCATTGTGGCAAAATCGACTATTCGTAAGATCGACTTACTGTACTTTGGGCCCTATTGTCAATATTGAGTCGATATAAATATTGAAAGATCCGACGATGCTACCATCTACGGGCGACAGCGTGACGCGTAGCGTTGTTTTTCAGTGTTTCGATTTCAACGAGACACACACACACACATTTAAAATAAAAATACAGGCGTAGGTCATCGAAAAACCACTTGATACACTAATATAGTACGATACCCGTTACCTCCGTCGCAATATAATAATAATTAATATTATTATCGTCGTCCGACGTCCTTATGGTTCGGTGGTCGATATTGACGCTGATATTGACCCAGAGACTGATTCCGAGGCCGCGTCCATGACGGACAGAGACGACAAATCGATAAATCAATGTTAGACGTCCTCTGTCCGTCTCCCAAAAACACTGGGCAACGCTCTCGGCGAATAGGAAGGTCCACAGCTCTACCGGATTTGCGGGTTACATCCCTCGCGCGGTTCACTATATAATATATGTGTCCGGAAGTGATATAATATATTCATATTATTATACTCACGGTGCCGTGTCTGTATACGGCGTGTTTTACAAAGGACCGAGTACAATATGTATTGTATTTCACATTAGTTGAAAAACAAAAATAATATGTTTTAAATTAATCCTCGATCGGTGTGTAAGCGGATCGGTGTATGTACGCAAAAGAAGACGCACGGCAGCAATATTCACATTCTCAAACCCTCTCAAAAACTGTATTATACCTACGTATTAGATCATTGGTGTTATTACATATCTTAAGGTAATTTAAGCATCGATAAACACACACGCACAAGAGAAAAATATAATAATAAATATACTAGCTATGCGAACAATAAAATAAAACTACGTTTTAATTTAAAAATGACTTTTTATTGTATATTTGGTATAAAACAATTAATGTTAGGTAATAATTTTCTTTGTTTCATAATTAAAAATAAATGGCAATAACACGATGGTTTTTGCGACTTTGAGTGCCAATAGCTGTGTACATTTTGTATTCACTACCTTTTTTAAAACAAAAAAATCTGGTCACTTTTGTTTTTTCGAATAGATTTTCATATATTTGATATTTCTCCCAATTAACAACCCCGGATCCACACTTAGACGGATAACTATACCTACAATTCACATATTGATACACAGCAAATACAATAGTATATAATATTCACCAGACATGTTATTAGAATTTCTAAGTTTACTAGATTTAAAATTGACTTAACCATAGTTTTAATTATTTAGATATTTTTATTTAAAATTTTAATAAAAAGTTTTTGAACCATTATCTAAATTCCATATCTTTAAAAATCCATTACCATGGAGTATGACTTACTATTCTCAGTACCAGTACAAATTCAAATAACTCGAGAACTAATATTGTTCGAATTATGGTTTAAATACATGAAAATTTTCAAAATACTCCTCATCTGATCATGACAATTTATATGATAAAACAATTATTTTCATTTGAAAAAAAGGAGTTGCAGATAGGTACTCTGTAAACATACTCTTAAGCAATATAAAAAATCTAAATATTTAGAAATATATAGCCCTTAAGTATATTTGAAATTTATCAGAATTTAAGTATAAATTAATTACTAAAGAAAAAAAATGTGATTAAACATGCTTAGTGAATCGCTCTGTATACTGTGTACCTAGTCGTTATGTACATATAGTATATTATCGTACATCTATCCGGCTTGCATATAAAACCTGTTCAAATGTTTCCACGTGATGAATATTAATTATGCTGTGCGTCTAAAACAATTAGCCAACTAATAATTCGGGATTCTCGGTCAATAAAACAGCTAAGCGTCACAACGGTTATAATATGAACGCGACTTTTACGCGGGTACTATATAGATATATTGTAATATAGCGGCATAATATTAATGATACTCGTAATATTACACGATTAAACATATTTTAATTTTAATTCTAAAGTAATATTTATTTATTTGAATTTCTGTTTGACATCATCTATACTGGCACATAAAACCTTATAGTCGGATATATTGTGTTAAATTATACGTTTTTTTAGAATTTTTTACGCTATATCCTATTCTATTTATACGAAAAAATATTATTTTTAATTTCCCTGCAGCATTACATACAGTGTATCGTCGTATAGATAGGTACGGGTGATTTTAGATTAGTTTAGATTACAATTTCTTAATTCTTATTATAAACTTTTGATAAGTAGGAACATATAGTTTTGTTTATAAAGTTTGTTTAAAATTTGTTCCAATCTTTTGTCTTAGACATTTGCATTTTAAATATTACAAATAGAGGTACACAGACAATGTACGTTTAATGTTTAAGTCAATAAAGCCTGTTAGAGATAAAATACACTTTTATTCGGTTGGGGGAGGTTGTTGAACACGAGTACGTAGCTTTTATTTGTTTCTCCCTCCAGTTTTTTTCTTTAATTACATCACTACTAACAGTGTAGTGCTGATTACCTACTATTATTATTCTACTTAAATTCCTATATGAACGTTTCGCGATTCTTCGCGCAAGGTGTATTGTTCACGGTAATGAAATTTCAAATAACGAAAACAACGACTAACCATTATATGGCTTATTCGAAAGAAACTTCAAAACGCACTGCAGCCGCTTATTTACCCTTCTATATACACGCTCAAGCATCGATAAGGCTTCTCGCGTATGTTTGCCGCACTTTCATTATGGGTTACGAATACTCAGAGTTAGGCACGTGTGAGACCCCTCAAATCATAATTAATTACAACTTATCAATTTGATACAACAGTCATAGTACATGTATTACAATACATGTGGTCATGGTGGGGCGTAGTGATTTCTCGTTTTCATGTTAAAGTTTAGACGAAAACACGTCACGTCCAATTTTGTCGCTGGCTGCAAACAAAATTATTTTCTCAGTTGGTTCAAAATAATCACAAACTAAATTAATTATTCAATCTATACGGAAACTTAATTGTTTTATACTTTTTTGACTTCATGAATAATTAAAAATTAAAGGCTACAGATTTGGTTTTGTTACCATCGATTACCACTAATCGGCCAAGTTATTTAAATGTGCCTGTAGGTTAATAATGGCGACTGTATGGTGGACGACGAAAAAGTGTGATTAAACGTCGGTTGATTAGATGAGTAGAAAATATAGAAAAGAAAACACTGATTGCTACTCAACGAACACCAGCTATTTGCGAAAGATTCGATTCAACACGAATTGTAAAAATGTCACCAGTAAGATAGGATTTATTCATAATTGGAAAGAACAAAGAACTTAAGTTATGTTAAGTAGATTTTATTTTTAAAAGAGACCGTGAAGCCGAATGTGATGGAATATTTGCGAAATTTCTAGAAAGCTGACAGTACAATCAGTACATGTTCTTCACTTTCGAGAGCTGTCATTATTTTATCAATGAGCCAATATATTTTGTGTTTAGATGAAAACCCACTATGAAAACTTAATTGGATTTCTAATAAGATTTGAAATTTTTCAATAATTGTATTTAATGATAACCTTGGAGATTTAAATCTGAATATAAATTGTAAATTAAAATTAAAACATTTGTCGTTTACAAGTCGTCGGTAGTTTTCTAGAAAATTGTCCAAGTAATGGTGTAATTACTAATTGCTTATTTAATATTTGTATGTTACGGCGTATACAGTAAACAGTGGAAGTTATGAGATAGAAAATCTATTTTCAAAAGTTAATATGCTAAAATATTTCCGAGTAGCATTATATTAGATTAAAAATTATTGACATTGAGTTGTATAACTATTAACAAAGTAAATATTCCAAGAAATATTCACAATAAACATTTTATACTTAAATAATAACAATGGAATTATTAAATGTTTCAAGATGATAATGCTATTATCTATATTATACACTGTTTACAAATATTTTAAACGGCTCAATTTATTACAATTATTTAAAACGTGAAATACTAAAATGTTAATGAATGTTTAGTAAAAATGTATTTTAAAACAAAAAACACATAAATAATTTTAACATTGAATATTTTTCTTCTTTCAAAATAGAATCAAATACGTTTAATAATATTATTTTATTTAAACGTTTTACAAAGTAAATGCAAATTGCGTATTTTGTATACAGAAAATAATCTTTCATTATATTATTTTTGAATTTACAAAACTGTTTGTCGAAAAATATTTAAAACTTGAAAAATTATTTTATAAGCATATACCTAATACATAGTTCAAAAATGAACCTAAAATTATATACATTTATTTAACGTTTTTGTTATCTATAATTGCTTTAAGCTTAAGCTCGATTTTGTATACACATTTACATATTTAAAATTCGGGTGAAATATTTAATATATACTATTACATCTGTTGCTTGTTGTTAAAAATAGTAACTTCTATAATTATGCAAATAATACATAAATATTTGTTTTTTAAACGTTGATACACATAACGTATAGTATTTTAAAATTTTAAATAACGTCGAGTAATTGAAATATTTCTATTTATTTAATACATTAAAACAAAATATTTAATTTTTTTTTACTAGTCTTAGTTTTAAAATTAAAATAAGAAAATAGTATTTATACGCAATGTTTAAACAAAAGTATCAAACTCAACTCTTTTCAATATCTTCCTACGCAGCAATTTATTAAAAATTTATTTTAAAAGTGTTCCTAGATCCTATTAATTTCGATCAAGAAAACTTCTACTTCAGGGAAAATAGCACTTACCTCGGTTTTAATTTAAAACATAATTAAATTGTAAGCACTAATAACGTAATATACGACGATAATATAAGTAAATAAATAATATATTCTCATTAAAAAAAATCCTACAAGTTTTACTATAATTTAAATTGTATTTTCGTTATTGGTATAAATAAATATATATAGATATAGTAATAAATACAATAATTTCATTTTTTAATGTTAAAAGGACGTCAGCTATATAAGGCTTTAAATAGTTAAAATAGTTTTAAGTATACAAATGCATTTATAATTTACATTTTTTCATACATACAATTCGATATAATGTGTAAAGTAACAACATCCAACAAATATTTATACAAGAGAAAAAAATGTAAATTTTATGTATTTATGGGAGAAATTTCATCGTTAACGGTTTTATTATTCCAATAACAATTTAATATAATTCATTAACTAAAGAAATCAACCCTTAGTCTATCTATATGATCGACACGCTGTGTAAATTATTATATTAATTGAAAACCATAATATTAAATATACAAATTGAAAAAATAATAATTAATAGGCTACTATTATATTATTAAATAAAACTTTTTGTCTTTACAAATAAATACTATTTTTCTTTCAATTAAATCTAACTATTTAATAAATGTATTATCTTTATTTAATATTTATGATGTAAAGTAATTCAATTTGAAGAAACAAATTTATATTTTAAATATTCTTTATTTAATAAAGTATGCTATCTTTTAGTAAATTTTAAAATAAACATCTTAAATCAACGAAAACTACTATAAAAGTATAAACTTGAATACTATACAATTTAGAACAGTCGATTTTAACTAAGTCCATTGAAAAAATAATAATCAATGCTATTTTTACCATCTATTTATTTTAATAATATATTTATATTAAACAGTTCTCTAAATGTTGATCAGTTTCGAGTTGAATAAAAAATAATAATGTACTCATTATCATTTATAGATTTTTCAATTAAAAAAAAATCAAGACTTTCAAGTTTTAACCCAAATAAAACATGGAAAATGGATACTACTGATATTTAGTTAACTGAGCTAAAATCAATTTATGAGAAATTTACTATGTAATTACGCGTTTTGAACCATTTTCTATTGTTAATGTATGAACATACATGTTAGGGTACATCATATTCGTTACATGTACACCACAATATCACATATTATATATTATATTCGCTACCGTTATGAATGGTAGTCCCTTTGATGTTAAACGGATTATAAGTCATTAAGTGTTCATTAAGTACGTACTATATTACATTTTGTGTGTTTATCTATAATCTATATATATATATATATATATATATATATATATATATAAATAGATATAGATATTTACGTATGCAACGTTTGAATATAAAAAAATGATTATAAAAATGCTTTAGATACAAAATGAAAAAGAGTTTGAATTGAAATAAAATTTTAAAATATATCACATGTCTCAGTATAACGTTAATAAATATCAATTACGTATCCAAACTCTAAAGCAAGGATAAAAATAGATGCAGCACAAAACGATTAATGTTATCCAATATTCACGGTTACGGTAACTCCTAAAATGTAGGTTTAGATTTGTCTATCTGCATAGATCACATCCCTTACCTTTCCTATTTAATTTGACTAGATCCGCGCGTGGCTGTATATTTAAATATACTGCGTTAGAAATAAAACGTCAAGGTATTGACATGTATGTTGAGATAATGACATTTTCAAACAACCGAATACGTGAAAAAAACGTATGGCCTAAAAACCAATATATTTTTATTTACTGCGTTAGTGTGTTAGAGCAGATAAAACCTAAATCATTCAATATGTCAACCATTTTATTATTAAAACTATTGTATTAAATTGTAAAAAAAAAAAAAACAAGTATTGATAAGCTGCAAACGCAGAACGAGCAGTATGATGCTGATTGGTGATTGGTTAAAAAAAAAAAAAGAAAAAAAGGAGACCATCAACACGTCATAGTGTGACAAACAGTCTGTTATACCACTCGGCTCCGAGTATAAATCTGAAAAAATAAATGAAGCCCAGTTCTCGCAAATTAGCGGGTAATTGAACAAAACAGTGAAAAACTGAAAGTTTTAACGAGTTAATATTTTTTAAAACACCTCTGCGTTGTAATTATTTACATTGCATTAGGGTCGTAAATTCTAAATAATAACTTCGTAGCTCAGAATAGTTAGTAGGTAGATATATATATACTTTATATTTATAGACTATACCATTATATCTTATAATTATTAAACATTATTCATGAATGAGAACATTTTTCTGACATATTTTTATTTTATTTAAAATTGTGACCATCTTGGTTCTTGCTATTATAAAAGCTCGTTAAATTTTCATAATCATTATTTTTGTTGCTTCTAGTTCTAGCACTGTTATGGATAGTAGACTTAAAAGTCATAAATACTTCAAAGTTTATATTTTGATTATTAATTTTACATGGCCATCTAAAAAGTTATATGAAGATGAGTAGTATAATGGTAGACAAAGATATTTTGACTTGTATTCGTTTAATTAAATGCAATAGCACAGCGTTATATTTTTTTGCCCGCAATCGTTTGAAATAAAATTAGGTATTTGTTAATTTGTTTACATTTATAACGTATTGCAACGAACAAAAGTATATCAAAAGACATTACTATACTTACGCTGTCCTAACACTGAACTAGGTAATTGTGTATTATACGATTCTACGCATATAATCCGGCGCCTGAACCCAACTTAACGTTATTACAATATCCATAAACGAGTATGGCGAACATTCAAATTGGTATAGCAAGAAGATCGCGGCGGTGCGGGCAGAATAATCATCACAGACTCTGCTTGAGCAGCAATATCGTGTGTGTATAGGACCAATACGAGCGCAATGTTTATCGTCGCGTCAGCGATGTTATACCGTATTGTAGCGTTGTAGACTTGTAGTGGTGAACGCAACTTTTTTTTTATATTTTAAATTATCGAAATCCAACACAACACACTGAAGGCTTTCGCACTGGAAAGTTTCGTACGAAATTGTCTAGTGCTGCCTATTAATATTAATGAAGCGCACGAGACGGTACGCAAAAGATTAATAACAGATACCGTTTTGAAAAAAAAAAAAAAAACGATAATCTTTTCGAATTATTTTTAAAATATTGTCGTCATTAGAAAGTTTTTTAACTGTTTTTAGAATGTTTTGATAAACGATATTTTATCAATTCTGCCCGGGAAAACGGCATTGAAATGGAAACGATTCGTCGGCTAGGAACAATAATTATCATAACATCGTCGTTATAAGATGTGTAAATCTGATGGTTCTAATAACTATAATATTTCAATGATTTTCTCTGTATCTGACATGTATAAATTAAATATAAATAGAAAGTCTACAATCGAAAACATTAATAGGTTTGGAACCGTTTTTTCTCCCATTCAACGACCTGCACTAAGAGTAATAGAATAAAATTCTAGTAAGTACGTTGAAAAATTACTGCGGAAAAAATTGTTTACAAGGATTTTTGTGTTCATACGAAATCGTCATTGTTGCATTAACGTGGTCACCGTGTTAACAGTCAAATACATTTCAAACCATTGAATGAGGTGATTAAAAATTTACCCTTTTGATATGTGATAAAAGTCCCTAGTCAAAAAAATATGACAACATTAATTTGTATTGTCAAATCATATCGGCTCTTTTATTTAGTGTTTTTTTTTTTCCAATGGGCATTGTTTTTATATTTTGGTAATTTTTTGGAATATCATATTTTTTTTTTTAAATGCCATAATAATAGCGTTAATAATAATTATTACCTATTAGCTAGGTACGAAGCAAAATATTTATATTACTGAATTTTCTTCGTATTCATAACTATTATTATTATTTTACACGAACAATAGTAATAAACAATAATATAAATAACTATACATACAGAGTTATCTGAAAATAACACGAACGCATAGTTACACAACTATCTGCAAACACCAAAGGTTGGATGTTGTGTGTTTTGACAATCGACGGTATCTGTACAGTCAGAATTTTATCTCTCGCTGACGCCTGCAACGTAATTTTTATTTAAAAGAAATTTTCTACCAGGACAACGATTGGTTCTAATAATCTGATGTAATTCTCGTAATGATACACTGTGTACTGTTTTAAAGGTTTATTCTCATCATGATTAATATTAACAGTCATTGATTTTTGTTTTGTATTTTTACGGCGTAACGATGGTACCTCGTTAGTATTAACAAAGGAAGAGAAAGTTGTCAATTTTGTAAACTAGATGACGTTTTATTTATTTTTCAGGTATGTTATTGGCAGAAAACGGACTGCAAAATGTTACAACACCAAATGTCGGAAATTACATCAACAACATGGGTTAGTACTAAAATTATTATATTTAGGTACATAAGTATTTAGTATACACAATAGTGTCTTAAATCTTAAAACATTTTACAATAACTTTTTTTTTTACATTATAATATACGTTTCACTCTTTGTACTTTTATTTAGCGACTAATATAAAAAAAGAAAAATATAATTAAAAGCAGAATTAAATCATAGAAAAATGTAAAATAGTTCCCAAAAATAATAAAATCGCGAATTATAAGCATGGAATGGCATTTTTAAAAATTGAGAGTTGTTTCAGCGATTGATCTTATTCGAATATTTTGTTTTTAATTCGTTAATAATGTACACTTTTCTTTTGGTTCCACTACTACAAAAGTAACAATATTGAATAAATTGTGTATTAAAAGAAGTAGGTATGCAAATAAAATACTTGTTAAAAATATTATTTTTAATTTTTTTTTTAAATAAATCAAAATCTATTCAGTAATATAAATACACCCAAAATAATATGAAAATGATATTTGGTTTTTTTTCTTACCCTCTATAATAACTCGTATTCATTCGGGAACTATTAGATACTAATTTTTGAAAAGATACCATATGATATTGATTTACCTACATTCTAAATGTAAATTATAAATTAGTTTTATTTGTCGTACTTAAAACCACAATTATTTGCTTTTCATAAAACATAAATAGAGGTATCACATATAATAATATTTTTCTTTGTGAGTACACAATTGAAAATGTATATTAATATTAAAATGATTAGAGTTATTTATTTTTACTCAATATTTATAATTTATTATCGATTAATTATTATTCTGATATAATTTGGTTAATAAGTTTAATTGTTCGTACTTTAATCCCAATAATATACAATATATTATTTTATTATTAACTTTTTTAGTCTAATTTATTTACAAATCTAAACAATAATCATCAATCAAAACTGAAATAAAATTAACTTTAATTTTATAAAATAGTTAGAGAACTAAATTAAAAAAAAAATTAATAACATTTCATAATTTAAAACCTAAAATATATTAATTATATACAATACAATTATATTAAAATTTAAACTATAATTCACGTTTTTGAACTTACTGCATAATAATAATAATAATACCATAATAATAAATATCATGTGTGTCATGTACATTAATCACCATTAATTTAGATTATTGGCTATAATTAAAAACAAATTAATAATTTTATTCTAACATTATTATGAGTTAGGTACAAAAAAAACGATTAACTGTATTCAAGACATTTTATTATAAATATTTTTAATAAGCACGTTTTTTACAGAGTAAAATTATAAATTTTCTAACAGTATTTTTAGTCTTTAAAGTTTGTTTATCTTTTCGTGAGAATTAAATATTAGGAAAACAATATTTATTTTACCCTGTTCAGGATAAAAAAATAAAGCATATCATTATAATAGAATATTAAATGTGAAAAAAACAAATAAAACTGAACGAACACGTGGGTCAAAAATTCATTTCTTTACTAATATAATGTTCGTGGATGTAAGTTTCAACTTATTCCTTTACACGTTTTAAAAATGTTTCTCTGAAAACCACAAATAATAACTTTCTCTGCGACTCTACTTTAATGCCAAAATCAATATTTTATTCCGATGTTAAACGATATAGTCTTTAATATGGTATATTGGTCTAACACAAAGTTATTTTTATTGATATCCATAACACAATAAAATGAATGTCAATTGTCATCCATCTTGGAGAACTATGCTTACCTATATAAATCGAAAGGATGTTTTTGTATCCTTACAAATTACATTAACCGTCATAATCAAATCACTCGGGTCGTCTATATATTATATTTATTGTAAGCATTGGCTGGTGTATTTCGATTCAATCCAAATGTTTACTCGTGTTCATCGGTTTTGTCCCTATTCTGGTTTTCTATGATTTAACACATAAACTTAATTCCAATTAACGTTATTCTTCGTAATTATGTAGGTAGATAGTTAATTTATACTTACATAATTTTATTGTATTGAAACAATAAACTCATATGAACACACATATTATAACTGTTCTCCTTTATTGTCTCGAGATTGTACAATGAAAATAAAATCTAGATATAGTTAAAATGAAAAGTTTGATAAAAAATGTATATATTTGTTTGTTTTATCACCAAAAATACATACGTATAACTTTTATGTTTTTTTTTTTCACAGTAGCTCAAATTCCACAGCAAACCCGTAAGTTATCATTTAAAATAACCAGTACAATTATAAATCACCTTTGTGCTAAAAATATATGTAAAGATTCATGTATCTATTAGAAATTAGAGGCTATAAATACAATGAAAATGTTCTTAAAAACTAGTCTCTACTGGGGCAAGTATATTAAATTTAAATCCATGATGGACTATTTCCGAATAAAGGTTTCTAAGTGGAAGAGCTCAGTTTACTTAATAACATTTAAGATTTTTGTTAAAATGTGTGCATTTCCCATGTACATGTTTTTTTTTTATGTAACTATCTCAAATATCACCTAAGTATTAAGGAATTTAAACAACTACCTTTCTTATTTTACCCCTGTTTCAGTTTTTAATCCACGAACTTTAATTAAAACAGTCGAGTTGAGCTTTAATAAAAAAAATATAAAAATAATTATAATATAATGCTATGATAAATAAGATTTTTATTACAACATTTTACTAAAAATGTCAGTATTTCTTATTGTTGGTTTAATCATGTTTATTTTTGATATAACATTGTTGAAAGTAATTTATTCTATTTTTATTAATGCCTTGTAAATTTGATATGTTTAAAAATAATAATAATCGAATATAGGTATACCATAGAATGTAGATAACCATTAGCTTAATACATTTTTCTGAGTTTAATATTTTGTCGTCTAAATGTAATATAATATACAAATTATACAATTTATAAAAAAAACTAATTATATAGGTAAATATAATATAATATATATATATTATATACGATATGTATTTATATTTTTAATTCAACTTAATTAATAATTAATTAAAAATATCTACATATCATGTACAGTAAACTCACTGTGATAATTATAAATTGTGTAAAGTAATATAATTATATACTTTACAACATCATGACGTTACCTATGTCAAAATGTATTCTGTTATACTCAATAATGAGTTAATTAAATTAAGTAAATCAAGGAAAAACTTACAAACGAGTTTATAATATGTTTTGTAGACTTAAGTGGACATTTACGTATAACACACGTCAAGAACTAAAAAGCAGGAATATACGATATGCTTGACAACATTAAGTTAGCTCAATCATTCTACATAAAACATAGAAATATTTAATTTTATAATTCCGGACATTTTAAAATCGTAACTATTCTACCCTATACTCTTTTCATGTATATAATCATACTGGTTTTAATATTTTTAAATATAAAATATGACATAGGTACGAAATGTTTTGTTTTAAGTACATATTATCTTAAAACGTCATAAGGTCATTAAAAAAATTAGTAATTTCTAAAAAATACCAAATTTAAATATATAATACTATATATTATTACCTATATAAATTTCTAGAACGCATTAAGTACTATACATTTTTCACTAATGTGGCTTTTTTTGCATTAATTATCTACAGATCATATTAATATTCAATTAGATTTAAAACTAAAAGCAGAAAAATGTATCGTTTCATATTTTTTTTATATATACTACAAAACTAAAAACTACGATTTGATTTTAAAATTGTATTTCCCGAAACAAAAAGCTTATAACTCGTACTGCTTTTTTAAGAACAATTATCATTTTAAAACATATTTTACAATTATTCTATATGATAAGAATCAACTACTCACAAAATTAACAATTGAATAATTGTACAAATTGAAAAATCTCCTATCAAGTTTATTTTTCTTAATAATTCAATTTTATTACGGCAGTTTTTGACTATGTTTAATTTTGTTCACTCGTATATTATAATACAATTCTTGTAATACTTTGGATCCCTATATACTAATATAATTCGTGAAAAAAATATGTAAAATTATTGATAAACGAATAGTTTATCAATGTATTTGTATAATATGCACCTAAGTTTACAATTGTATCTTAGTACTAATATTTTTAATTATTGTGTCTTTGTTTTTTTAGCTCCTTGCAAACGAAAAGAAGAATCCCAACCTATTGTTCCTGATCATTCAACTGCACCCAAAAAACCACGTTTGGTCTTTACCGATCTTCAACGACGAACACTACAAGCTATTTTTAAGGTACTTACATAACTATAATAATATCATAGATTTATTTTTCAACAGTATTAAGAAACGTTTAAAATAACACTTTAAAAATGTACTACTGATAAGTATCTATTTAAAAAATGTTACTAAATGTTATACATGTAATTCACATTGTAATATAAAATGATAAAGTTTCAACTTACGTCAAAAGTGAGAAAAAAATTGGAAAACGTTCAACTTATATAACAAAAACGTAAACTTAATCATTTGAAATAAGGTTAAAATTAAAAACGTGTGACCGCCGTTATTGCATCTAAAATAAACAAATTATACATAATCAAAATCGAAAACTTAAAAATTAAAAATATTTATAATTCTAGTTTATACACGTAAAAAACTAACTTTTTATATGTTAATTCCGTAGGAAACGAAAAGGCCGTCAAAAGAAATGCAAGTGACCATAGCTAGGCAATTAGGTCTGGAACCAACTACAGTCGGCAATTTCTTCATGAATGCCAGGAGACGATCGATGGATAAGTGGAAGGATGAAGATCCAAAAGTAATGGCGGCATCGAACCACCATCAAGACGACATTGTAGTTAGCATGCAAACAGGGACACATATGGGTAACCACCAGTCTGAAGTGTTGTGACCAATAATTAATTAGGATGAATATAGATATTTATTCCAAAATGTTAGAGTACAATATCGAAATGTGATTTATTTTCTGGTCAGTTATACTATAAAAGTTAATAGGTATATATTTTTTTCTGTTTTTACATAAAAATATTATCTCGAGATATATATATATATATATATATATATATATTATGGTAAGGCAACATAACATATTTTCCTATAATTTTATCCCTATTTGATTTAATCGAAACACTTCACCATAACCGCATGTTCCCACTCGCCATCACAAAATCATAATAATTGAAAATAAACAAATCATGTAAAAATCGAAAATCGATTGACTTCTGTGTATATTCATTATTTGATTATACCAATAAATGTATTTATTTATTTTCGTGGATATCTATAATACCAATGCTACGTTATTGTAAAATAGTTTATATCAATGATTACATATTTTGTTTTATATAACAACAGTATAATATAATTACGCTTTAAATATTATTAAATTAAAACATATTGTACTGCTTTTGTTGAAAACCACTTCACTGATGTTAATACAATATTTACCTAATGATCTCTTCGCATATGTAGTCATTTGAAGTATATAATATTATTAAGGCCCAACTACAACCTTTAATGATTGTTCAATCGAATAAAATTATCTAGTCAAAAACCGCTCAATTTACATAAAAATTGAAAAAACATATTTATAAACAATTCTTTTGAAGTATATATTTTTATCGCAACTTTGTGCTTTCACAAATTTTACCAAAATGTATTCCGTCATAATATTTTGTAATACCTAACATAAAAACAACAGTAATAAAAGAACAAAGTAAAATATGGTCTTAATAAATAATTCATTAAAACAAAATAATTTATAACGAGCTTAAATATTTTTAATTGAATATTAATATTTTTTCATGAAACTGATTACCAAGTAGAAATTCCTAACGAAATCGCATTGTTCGCGTCCGAGTTTCTAATAGAAATTAAATTTTAGTGATTCCTTAAACATTCCATAGTTATTATCATTTCTAGTCAAAATAGTGCAATCGACTTAATGTCAAATTTAATAATTAGTGATTTTTATATTATTTTATTTTATTTTAGTTATTAATTTATTTATTTTTGTTTTCGACCCGAGTTTTTTGTTTTGTGGTTTTTCTGAAAACAATACAATGGTTTAATTTTTTTTATGGTGTTTGAAGTAAAAGAAAGTATCAAACAAAATAACAATGATTAAACTAAGGGTAATTTGGTTGCTCAGAGATTGTTAATATATTGGTCTTAACTTAAAATCTCTTATGGAAAAATCAATTACCTGAATCACATGCAATTTTTGTTTTTGTCAAAATTTTTTTTTAATTCGTTTTTTTCTTCTCAACTTTTGAAATCTTTAAAATGTATTAATAAAAACGACATTCATTCATAATATTATCTTTTTACCTGCGTCCTATAGTATTCCACTATTCCAGCCAATTATGATTAAGTATTTTTTACTAATTGATTATTTTATTCCCATACAAAGAATTCCAAACATCAGATTAAAATTCAGATTTCTTGCACAGATTCTTCGTCTGTTAAATATTTTATTTTTCATGTGTACATTATAAGAGCCCAATAGTGTGTAGTATAATTTAATGTAAGTTTAGTGCGTATGTGTGGTTGCCTAGCCAGTAAATTATTTTTAATAAAACGAGAATATATTATTATTATATATAATTTGTATCATAGATTTTTCTATTATGCATCCGATTTATTTGTAACAAAATAATTAATACACATGCACATTGACACGTTAAAAAATCATTACAATCAAATATGATTAGTTGTAAAATATTGTATATATTATATTTATATTTTATAACCTTAAGGTTATATTTTAATATGATTGTATTTTTTGGGCAATTTTCTGTGCGAATATATAAGTATCTATTTAGATTCGAACACGTCTTTTTTTAATACTTGGCAATTTAATTAACTGTTATTTCAAATTGTATTTTTAGTTGTTTAGTATTATTATTATTATTATTATTATCATTATTATTATTATTAAACAAATTTATGTGTTACCTACTATAATTTATATACCTAGTCATTTTTTTTTTTTTAGTTTGTAAACAATTTATAAGAAAATATTGTATACTAAAATGTATTTTTTAAAAAACCGTTTCTAGTCTTGGAATGCTACCAAAGTATTAATACTAAATACTAATCTAGTCATGTAAAAAACATTGTATGTTTTATACTTAATTTCATTTTCTAGTGATATTATATATTATATCATGTATTAATAAATTGTTAACAATTTTCACAAACCAAATTTTTAATAGACCAATAGACCATAAATATTATTTAGTTAAATAACTGTGAAACGTGAAGAAATAATTTACTATTGAAATGTTTTATTTCATGGTTATAAAAATAAAAATGTGAAAATTTCTTTTTATTATCCAAAGAAATGTCTAAAAGAATAGTGTATTAGATGTTTCTGAAAGTTATTTAACATTTTATCAGTACTTTAATAATAAAGCATTACTGTAAATTCAACGGAAAAATTATTTTTGTTTAATTTAATGTACTAACTTTGGCGTGCATGAAAAGTAAAACTCAAAATTATCTTATAACAAACGATTTAAGGTACCTACCTACGCGTTTTTTTTACAGTGCAGTGTATTGATCATTACATATATATCATTTATATATATTTACGTTTATTTCTTTCATGTCAATGTTGTACTATGTAGTACAAACACGTTAAATATAAAATAATATATTGTCCAATACGTTTGTAACGTTATACGCCATACACGTATGTCTTATCGACAAAATCAATAATATAGGTAATATGTGAATATTAAAATTATGACCCCACGGCGTCTTGGATAAGCTTTTTAGCCACACCACTATCATGAATAACCTATTTTTTCGTTACTTTATATGACGTATGAAGTTTAATTTTTCTAAATTATATCAAAGTACGATACAACTTACTATACAAACGTGCCTAAAAATAAATAAGTTACTGAAATTTGTTTTAGATGGTCTAGTGTTTAGAGTGGATTCAGCATTTAAGTTTACAGTTAACAATGTAATTTTATTTGTTTATTATATTGTATTTATTACACTCTGCCACTTGTTTAAGAAAATGGTTTATATATTAAAATAAATGTATCTAAATATGATCAGTGGAAGATAATCAAATACATTTTGTTAGAACAATTATAATACAATAAAATTTAATTTGATTTTAAATAAATTATGTTTAAACTTTAAAATGTTAATTGATTTACTGGATGATTAAGTTCATGGAAATTTAATAAATTTAATAAGGTAATCAAATTAAAATTAAAAAAAAAAGTTTTCAAATTAAAATAGACATTATAGTTAACCTTGTTTGGTCGACCTACAATTTTCATAGTCCATACTTGTACGTATAAACACACTACACTCATTTAATGTAGGATCGGTGAAATCAAAAACAATCGGTTTTAGCTAAGGAAATCCCCACGACTCTCTTTCTTAGACATACATAGAGTGTATTTAGAGATGTTCATTAGACTAATTGGGACTAATAAACGATAATATCATGACATAATTAATAAAATAATAAAATATTTTATATTATAAATGTACAGCAGCAGTGTTATCTGTAATTTTTTCGTGTAAGTATTAAAATATGCATACAGTAAGTAGAGTCTCCAAACTTATTGAACACCAGGTATACACTGTATACTAACCAAAATATATATAGTTTATTTTCCAATCTATAATAAAAGATAAATGATAATATGTGGATTGTGGTTAATCCAAAATACAAGAAACGATATTATTTTTTTTTTTGTTTTGCTGTTTGTATAACAGAAATGTACATGTATTAATATGAAAATCACTTATTTTACTAGTAACGGACTAACGAGTAGTAACTATAATTGATTGCAGTAGGAAAACACTATTGATCAAATCGTTTTGTGTAAATGTATAGACTAATAATTACAAAAAACGAGTATTTGCGTTATGCGTTCTAATGTATATAGAGCAACATCTGTGTCCCCATGTCGCACAACGCGCTTCAATTTTCCAACTATGAGTTAATTTTTATTTTATTTTTTGATTACTCGTGACACTCGACGTAACACTGCACTTATCTTTTTGAATATTTTATTATTTTGTTGTCATATTTAATAATAACAATGATCTCGTACTACGCGTATCGAACACCAACCGGATCTGCCCACAATATTGCACAATAACAACACTTCTTTCAACGATTAACTATTATACCGGATTACCTATACCGCCAATTTTGCGGGGTTCTAGGTCACTTTGCAACGCGGACGCTTGTACGGTCGGCTATAAAAAGGAACATTGCAAAACGTGGACACACTTTGTACTATTATACACAATTTTATTAAAATTGATACTAAGTATAAAATTTTAAATATTATTTGGTAAATCTTAAACATTCTCCGAGTTTTTGGACAGTTTTGCGGACAATACAATTGGACGAACGTGGCAATAGGCTAATAAGAAGCAAAAATCTAATTCTGGTGAAAATAATAAGATATTATAACTTTATGTAACCAACACCAAAACAAAGAAATAACTTTGAATTTTTAAATTCCATATATTATATACGTCGGTTTTAACGTTATTTCTCGTTTTTGACATATATTTATATTGTACACATTTTCAATTGATTTAAATTGATTATTTTGACTAACACTAATATACTATATTTGATAACGTTTTTAATAAATTTACTTTTTTTATATTTAATTTTTACATTTTAATAATTTACATTATATACACATAACACTTAGGTATATAACTAAATACATTAATATATACTTTATGAATATAATAGCACAAAGTGTTCGCGTTATGCAGTTTAAGCAATGGGCCGTACAAAGTGACCGCTTACCATTTTGCAGCTGACGACGATCGGTTCGCACCAGCCCGTTTGTACTCTCCTTTCGACCGTCCAAGGAAAAACACCTGTATATTATTGTCGTTCTATATATTTTTATATTACTGAATTTTCTTCAACACGGAGTGACTACTGCGGACAGTAATCCTCCCAAACAATGTCCGTGGGCTAGAACGTTTCCCGGGCGACCGTCGACGACTGGGGCCGGTGCCTGCGATCCCTTGTTATTCATATCATATTATTATATATAGGTACGTATTGTGATTATTATTTTCCTCGTTTAATTATCTGACCAGTACGTATCATTATATATTAAAAAATATTAATGTATTGTTATACGCCGGTAACCGTCCATCGGAGCCACCATATTATATACGCCTTACATAATATATAAAACAAGTAGTCTGTTATACATTATTATTGATAATAATACAATGAAACTAAAGTCACGGAACGGTCTTTTGTCCCGCCGTCCTCGTTATTTATTTATATTATTGTTATCTCTGTGTACGTGTTTTTTCTGTCTGAGTCTTATGCTCGTTTGACTTCCTCGGCACTACATTAATTATTTTTTCAATATACATAATTTTGTTCTACGCATTATTTTTTTTTCCGAGTTCCTCCTTTATTTTCTGTTCTTACCTAAATGTTCAAAAACGTGAACTTTTTTAAAATTCACGACGTACCAGTCTTTGGGGACTCGTATGGTGGTGGTGGTGGTTGGTGACCGTGAACAAAAACGACAGGCCACCACGGAAACTCGACTGTCGTATTTCGGCAAATAGCCGAATGGTCACATAATTTTACACTTTAACGGTAAGAGTGGTAAAATAGTAGCCTATAGTAAAATTGACTTTTGAAAAATTAATAAGGATCCCCAACTTCGTTGAATATTTACGATATATTATTCATGTAAGGTATAATAATACGTTTGGCTGATAATTAACGACGTAACACCATTTCAAATATATAAAAGTAAAATATAGATTCTATATTATAGAATGTGCCCAACTTATTATTTCTACAAACAAAATATACAACTAATACAGTACTACGTATATTAATTGATCATAAAAAACGAGCGATTTATGTAAAACATTATTCGACTAAATTTAAATACTATTTTTGTATAATATACGTTGGTATAATTGTGTGTTTATAGCAACTATCAATATTAAAAATTAAAATAGATAATATAGATTAATTTTATTCATAATCTTTGTTGCGTACCGAGTACTGTGTGACTTCCGATAAATTTATTTTATTATCAATTATATTGCCGCGACGATCTACGTAGTCGTCGTCAGTCGATTGAACAAACACGGAAAGCACACAACGAAGTGCGCAACGCGTCCTCCGTGCTGTTTATAAATTACTCTTTAAATTATTAATTATTATTCATAAACATTCAACTTGGAATACATTCCACATATATACAAATAAATACGTTTTTTTTTTATTTATTAAACTTGCTTACCACGTCCCAACAACCTTCATTTACTAAAGTGTACTATGGATGGATTATATGACGCTATCTCGTGTAGTACGTTGCAATATATAATTAGACGCCTGGAATGTATCGAAATGCAACTAAACATACAATGTAACTTTAAATAATCACAAATCATTTATAATGATATTGAATATACAAAATAATTTTAAACGCGTATTACAAACTACCTATGTTTAGTTAAACAACTTCATATTCATTTTATTAATACTAATAAAGTATTTATTTAATGTAATGATTCGACGAGAAAAAAAATATATATATTGGAAGGTACCTTATTGGTTTGTTTTACTATTTCATACTGTTTAGTGTTACGAGAATAATATTTTATATTACAGAAGAATTGATTTTATTTATAAATAAAAAAAATTTGAAGAGAACTTATTTTGACAACTCAATTTAAATTGTAATAAATAAAACATAATTTATCAATAAATTAAAAGTAAAACTATATTTTATATATTTATTTTTTGGAGTCAACGATTATGTTAGTCTTTTTTTCTTGAGATTGATTGTTGTACCCTAATAATTTTTTTTCTACTAAACGTAGTTGTGATGTCGTGTATAATACATTTTAGTACCACCTAGTATATCTACGGATTATTTAATAAAGATAACAATTTCAAATTAAAAAATTGTATTATTGAATAAAAATTAACAATTCATACTTATATCTAATGGTAGATACTTACTATCTAATTTTTACTTACTAATTTCTAGAAAATTACAAATTTATCAATGATATTATACTTAATAAATATTATTATAAACAATTCAATATTATAAAGCAATTGCACTTTTGCCATTGATAAAGCTATAAGAATATAGGTAGTTAATTAACTGAAATAAAAAGTATAACATAAATAGTATACAATGAAGATCTCGTCATGCGTGATATTTGTGAATATTTATTAACATATTACTTATTAGTAAAATAAATCAAATCAAACACATTTTTTATATTTTATTAACAGTGCATTATTACCATAGATATAATATAATACTACTAAATTATTGACGTCTTTATACAACCAATGAATTAAATTGAAAATGGTCACTGTTTGCAGTGTAGGCTTGGTTTGTTTATATCCTTATCACACATTACAAATAATTTAAATTTAATTTATAATCATGATGCAGAATGATAATATTATTACTGTTAATTTTAAAATTTATTTTAATAATTTCTTACGTAAATATAATAATTAATAATTAACAAAGATTATAATTTTAGTCACAACTATATTAAATTATGTATTGTATTTTTACCAAATATAACAAAAAGTAAATTACAATACAACAGTATATGATTAATAAAACATATAATAATGGTTCATAAAAAAAAAAAATGCTTACTACTCGTAGGTAAGTATTGTAAGTACTACAAAAAAACTGTATAATATTTATAGTAAAAATAAAATAGTACAACTAAAATAATACTAGTTTATATAAAATAATAAAAACAAATAAAATAATACAACCTATTTTATTTTATAAAACTTATTGAGTGGTAAATATCAATTTATGACAGTTTAATAATAGTTTAATATATTACAATAAAACATTTTACCAAAATGTTCCTCTTTATTAATCTTTTTATTTTTATTCCATTTAAACTTTATTAAAGAACCAAAAACGCCATCATCAAAAGTGTTGCAGTTACTATTTGATTTTGATAGGTATTTAATATAATTGTTCAATAAAATTTTTTAAATAATAGTTTTTGAATTGGTATCCTATTCGGGTTATTTGCTCTATAACGTTGTGTATGCGTGCAAATAACCATTTCAAATGGTCTTTAGAAAGCTTATGTAGGTTAAAATATATTTTAAACTAGATATTTCTTAAAAAATTATACATTCGGCCGAAGAAAAAAGATAGGCAAATAGGTACCGCTCTGCTGTACGCCTATACCGTAACTTGTAAACATCGAGTAGATCACCGTAATAGATGTGTTATATTTTAATTCAGTTGTATACGAAAAACGATTTTAAACAAAGACAGTCTATCGACTGTCAGCCTATTATACCACTAAGTATATACATTTCATGATGTGTTTTTTCTTATATTTCTAAAAAAATAATTTTACTATTAGTATTGCGGCAAGTTAAATTATTTTTGCCGAAAACATTACATTTATTAAATAATTAATATTTAATTATTTTAATAGTATACACAGGGGCGCCGGAACAATGGAGACAATTGCCCTCACAAAGTAAATACTGTAGGGGCAGAGCCCCCACGACTTCATGGCCTATTTATATGTACATTTAGCCCACAGTACCTAAACAGTATTCTATAGTTTTGTTCAGCAAGTAATGTATTATATCTGTAAGTAATTTAAAATACTGAATATCGCATTAATTGGCAGAAAAATACATAATATGAACTTTAATAATTATTTATTATTTCTCATTCCAGAAAAATAAATTTTGTTTTGCCTACAATTTTTATACCTATATGATTTGAATTTGTTTAATAAATATTTGTAAGAAAAAAATGTAATTAAACCTATGTACACATTTCTTCGACATAGGTGCTGTAAAAATTGGGGAGGAAGTGGAAATGAAGCACCAAAAAAAATAAACACCTCTATTTTTGCTCCTATTCCCTCTAGAAAGAAGCTTAAAATATTTTGCCCCTACAGCAAAAAAATCGTTCCGGCGCCCCTGAGTATATATTTATATATTTAAAATTTTCATGGTGTTTTTATTGTACAAAACAAATTTTATCAACAATACATTTTTAAAAAAATTGAAATTTTAATTACCTATTTATAATACGAGTATAACAAATATAAATTGATTGAGAAACAAAATATAATTTTAAATTAAATTTTCTTTTTATAGAATCAACAATTAATAACATAGGTACATTATAACCGCAGAAGAAAAAATGTGTAAGTTTACGCAGTATAATTTAATAAAATATCATTATTTTTGTCTACTTTAGGTACCAAACTGTTTAGTTGCCAATTTTTAATTAATTCTCCAACGGGGCTATGATATAATATTGGCAAATGACCAGTAGATTCCAATACTCTAGTATTTTGTTCGCGGTATTTGTTTTCTTCGGTCACTTTTACAAGACACTTATCGTCTAATATCTTATTTCGCCCAAATGGTAATACTAAAGGATATATGTGTTCAATGGCAAGTTTCACTATTGCTTCACTCGGAGCTGTGGACAAAATATAATTCAACGAATAAATGTTACGATATGATATGATAACAAACCTTTTTTTTTTCTTATTTTTTTGATAATTTTCTTACCATTTACAGTTATGCTACCAGTAGAGTATATTTTTAATGTAGCTTTAAATTCTTTAATTCTGTAAGTGACGCCGGGGTGTAATTCAGGTTCATACCTTTTAATAAAATACTTAAGTTTAAAAAAAAAAACCATAAAGAAGTTTTTATCAGACATTGCAACCACTTACTGAATAAAAACTCATTGGTTTTTTTTTTTTTTGAAAATTACTATTCTTTTTCAGTTGAAAAAAATATATTCAAAATAAAATAAAAATATAATTACAATAAAAAAAGTTTAGTAATTATAGTTCATATTTAAATATGAATGTAATAATATTATGATTTGGATTTATAATATATGCATTTAAAATTCAAAATAATATGCAGTATGCATATCAGATATTTAATGCCAATATTTTTATCTGTACATTCAACAAAAATAAAATAAATATTTATCAACATATTCTCATTGGTGGAATTTTATTTGAGTGTTCAGAAAGAAATGCTTTGGCTTTTCCTAAAATGTTTATTATGTTATATTATCCATTAGATATATAAAACTAAATTTAAAATAAATTATTATGCAAAAGTAACAACATTTAGTAATAAATCTAAATCAGTAAATATTAGTAAGCCAATAATCTTTAGTTCAATATTTTATTAACTATATTTTTTTCTGCTTAAGTGAATTATTAGCTTTTTATAAATTTATAAGTTATACTCAGCTCATAAATATAAATATTTTATCTAATGTAATTTTAAACATACCTATATAATTATTAATTACGAACTATCAAAATTGTTAAACTATAGAATATAGTTCTAATGACTTAATATCGCTAATTATTATTATTATTATTTTTGATAATTACATTTTCATAATTTTAAATAATAGAACAAACAAGAAACAAGAGATTTAAAATTAATAATAAAATGAACAATATTTTTTTAATGTTATGCCTACACTATTACCGATACAAAATATGTTTGACTTGTCTTGAGACCACAAGTCACAACTGTTCATTTTATATCCATATTATAGTCCAATACTCCAGTAATGACATATTAACATAATTATTAGATTAGGTTAAATTATTTATATTAACAAAGTATAGATATATATTAATATACGCCTATCATAACAAGCAATTAAAATTGTATTTTAAAAACACATAATACGATGTTTTTTAGTTGAAACTCTCTTAAATCTAAATTTTTATGATTTTTTATTGATTAGTATTCCGATCAAATTTTTCGATCGCAAATAACTATGTTTAATTAGAAATTAGAAATTGTACTAAAAATACAAAAACAAAAAATATTTTTAAATTCAAATCTATGTGTTTTTATCTTTAGTTATGGGTCCTGATATTTGTAATTGTTGTTATAAATTGTAACGTACAGGTTAGTTAAATATTACACCAATAATTACCAAAAAAATTAAATGGATTTATTTTATTTTCTGTAATTTAAAAATGACACAACAATGGAACTTAACCATGATGTTTATATGTTTCAGAAGATGAAATTTATTTGCGCATAACACATTTGACACTACACAAATACAATAATGAAGACAATTAAGTTGTGAAGATAATATTTGTCTATCATAATTTAATTTAATTTAATTGATAATTTTATAAAATTGAACTTAATAACAATATTAGTAAATAAATAATAATAAACAGTTATTAGAGTTAACTATATATTATAAATTCACAAAGTTATATTTTTAATGATTAAAAAAAAAATTGTTTAACTTTTGAATACACTTATTATATATTAGGTATATTATCTTTATACATACGTACAAAATAAAAAAAATGTATTTTTATTTAATCATACTAACTAAATATTAATATATATCTATGATATTAACTATGTCGACGATTTTTGTGAAATATAATGGACGACCGTATGTTATCTGCCATCAGTATAATAGCAATTGTGGATCAATAGTTAATAAAATAAATATTAAGTAACTACAAGTTAAGTTATTAGATTTAAGTTATTTTTTATTAATTTCTTATTTACTGGCGGTTATTCTACTCGTATCAATTCCTTTATTTTCAGTAGACTGAGTGCTGAGTACCTAGTACTATTACAAAATTAATTTCTTTCATTAACGCTAATTATTAATATGTCAGTATGTCATATAAAACAATGAAGACAATTATTTTATTTTATTTTCAAATTACCATTTATATTACTATTCACTTATATGTCCAATAAATTATGTAATATGGTAATAGAATTTATAATACACCTAAAATAGTATATGAACCATTTAAAATATCCAAATTAGGTACTATTTTTTTTTTTATATATATGTGTGTATATAAATAATATTGAATCTATAATATTTACAACGAGTTACATTATAATTTATATTTAGTAGGTATACTGAATGATTTTTAAGTAAGTACTTACTGAGAATTTGATTTGTATTTTTCGGAAAATTGTATAATTCTGATATAAAATGGAAAGCTACATGTGCCGAGAACATTGATAATTTTGAAACCACTAAATTTTGCTTCAGCATATCCCAATCTTTGAATAATCCTAGCAATACGTTTTGAAGCTATTTTCGAATCATATTCAGATGCTGAACCTATACAAACTATTTTCCCACTCGACCATATATTTGCTGTAGTACTTGGCTTACGTAACTTCATTATAAGTTTCTAATATAATAATAATAAAAAAAAAAACATAATATTAACGTATTTAAATTCAGAAGTACTAAAATAAAAGAAATTATGAATAATATAATATTACCGCTTTTTCACGTTTATACTCCACATTATGACCATGCAATGCTAAATGCCTGAGATTTAAATGTAATTTCACATTAAAACTAGCTGATACGTTATTTATATTGATCCATAGTTGATCGTCGACATTTAAACAATCTTGTATAGGTTTTAAAGGCTTTTCTTCTTGACCACGAAGATTATTATTAAAATAAATCATGTTTGCATTTAGATTTAATGGAGATACATTTAAATTATTTTTGTTTTTTAGTTTAATAACAGGTGTCATATTGATCTGCAAAACAATAAATATATATATATATATATATATATTAATAATTCTGTTGTTGAACTTAAAGTATAACAAAATATAAATACTGTTAATTAAATGTTTTACTCTAAATTGTAAGTAGGTATTAATGTATTTAAGAACAATTGTAAATTTTTAACTTTCTTACACTGCAGTATCTAAAGATTGTTCTAAAAGAGATATTATTGAATAACTATTGCTAAAAATATAACTCTAGTAAGGCCTAAGGAAGTATAGCGATTAGAGTCAACAATATTTATTTCTTCGTGGATTTAATTATCCATAATTAATTAATAATCTGGCTCTTAGGTTTAATAAACTATTAGCCTCTCCTAAAACATAAACTTTGTTAAGCTAATTTACGCCAGAATTCATTCCAGTCCAGAGGAGCGTATATGGAGATGGCACCTGGGCCATATCCCAAAATTTAACTTCAGGTTCGATTAAAATATATTTTATAATTATTATAACCCCCCCGATCCCTTAAAAATATAATTGATCCATGATGAAAATAATTTTTATGTGCGCCACTAGCCTACATAATATAATATGTACTACATTTTCTGGTTTTTATACAACAGAATCAAAACATCAAACACCAAACTCAAATTAGCTCTTGAAAAAAATGTGCATTTGAAAATTGGGACTTAAATATTTTAATATACTTTATCACCTAATAAATGTATCCATACAAACAAAATATTCTGTTAATAAGTATAACTTATTTTAATGTATATTTAAAAATGAAGTACTCGTTAAATTTAAAATTAATTTATTATTAACAACGTAAACATTCTTCTCATTTAAATGCATTCTTATCAGAAAGGTATTTAATATATTTGTAAACATCGAATTCTTAAATGTTGTATTAAATAGGTGTGTTAATTTCAAAGAGATATTGTATTTCATGACTATAAAATAGTTATTTTAAATTATCGTAATCATATCTTAAGTTTGGTTTTGAAAAAAAATAATAGAAATATTGAATTCATGATATTCTCTGTAATTATTTTTATATTCTAAATACTACAACACTATTTCTCATGAAAAGTATTTTTTTTTTTAAGGCAAAACCAATAGTTATTGCAATTTGTTTTCTAAACATCTAAGTGCTTGATATTAAATTTTAGGATATTAAAAACAATTGTAGAGCAAAAGGATGTCACTTAAGTTATAAAAAGTGATCAAGGACAATCGCGAATTTATTTTAATTATTTTTACTAGGGCTCAGTTTTTATAGCAAACGCTTTTTAGTAGGGAGTATGATAGAAAGGTATCTCATCTTGTATTAGATAAATCCGTTTTGAATCATTCAAATTACAATGAAGATCCTCAAAAAAAAAAAATGTCACCTATTTCTAAAATTGTTTTAACTTAATCTACTTATGTGTTATTACCAGAAATGAAAAAGTAACAACTAATAAGTAAAATCATCGAAATATAATTAATGACTGACAAAACGATTATTTCATTATTATTATGTGATATTCAGTCGTAAAAAATAAAAATAACATTCATAATACCTAGCACATGATATCAAACATTAATGCAATTAAACAATATAGTTAAAATTATTTAATTTATATGAAATATGCAGATATGCTTCTATAACATTATTTGAAGAAGAAATATGATTTTAAACGCATAATGCTATTATAATATACTATTAACACCTAACCTGAATTTTAATGAACTCAATCTACTTCAATATATTATACTAGTTGCTAATAAAAATCATTTATAATCTTGAATGGTACATTATTTTAATCTTTTTTATTTTTGCAGTATCTTTTTTTTATTTCTCAGCTCAAATTCAATAAATACTTTTTGAAGGACCTATTATAAGCACTTATTTCAAGATTTTCTTTGCTACGAAATCAATGTCCTATTTAATAATTATGACAGTTAACAATAATTGTTATGTATATTATGGCCGCAAGACACAAAAAAGTAATTTTTAAATTTTTATTAAGCATAAATGATTGACATTTTAGGTGTAATTAAAATGGAAAATAAAAAAAAAAACTTTTTACTTTTAAACACTACAAGAGAGTAGAGACGTAAACAACAAAACCACGACAGCGTCAGCGTGACACAACCGATACGACAAAACTGATATATAATTTTAAAAGAGTAGTAAGTACCTAATACCTAGTTGGTATGGATGCATATAGCATATTTAGATGTTTAGTACGAAATTTAGCTGCAGTTATATCAGATAAGAATTTATTATTAATACCTACATTCTACGAACAACATAAAGTTTATTTATTAATACAGATAGGTAAACGTTTCCACGTTTTTCTAAGTCAAAATGTACTGTGTAATCAGTAATCACGATACCTGTTCTACGTTAGAACAGTGTACCTACCTATAATACACTATTGTACCATCGATCTTTGTAGATTTAGAGATGAATGTTTTTGCACGTGTACCTAGTAGTTTTAAATGAAATCGAGGCACGGCAGAGAGTTCTACTATATGTAATGTTTAAATTAAATTACGAATGTAACAATTTATTATAAAACGACAAGTATAAAAATGTCGCAAAAGCCATACATCACAACGTTAAACGCGCTAAAACTAAATAGCGTATTAATTGTTAATGACATAAAATATCTTACGATGATCATATAATGTCTTATCTATATCACTAAATATTTTGGAAATCCAAGCCCTAGACTTGCGGGTACATAACACCTTTGGTTATTTTATTTATATAATATAATCGATGATGATACCCGCGTACCTATATATCATTATTATACCCAAATACAATTTTCTCGAAACGACGCTGAAGACGTAAAAAATAGACAAACACGACTTACACGCTATATAATTATTTTAAGATCGTAATTTATAATTTATATACGCACGCGAAAAAAGGCAACGAAATATTACAATGTTATGTGTGTGTGTGTGTGTATGTATAATAACATATTATATTTGAGTCAGTAGGTATAGAGTTAAGTTAGTGCGATAAAAAATAAATTTATATATATACATGTATACATACGCTACGTATCTGGACAACACGGCGGGGTACTGTGCAAACGGCGTATCGGCGTATATACTACGATATTATTGTGTGTATATCGATCTCGCAATAATATGATATTATTATTTTACAATGTTCTATGCGACTGACGGCGCGATGAAACGCGTGCGGCGACGCGATTGCGAAGTGACCGATTGTGCGTTTTATGAAAAACAAACGAGAAAATAAGACGGGGGGGCGTACGGTATTATATATATATATATATTACATTGACTGCGATAATATAATAATATCGTTATGCGGATAGCTATTAAACGGGAGTGATCGTGTATGCTCAAAAATAATAGTAAGTACTGTACGACATACGGTCGTAGTAGATAGTGTAGACCGGGGAGACCGCGACGGATAAATAAAATGAAATAAAAAAAAGGCCGTAGGAAAGAGGGTACGGGGAAAACAAAATTAAATAACAAAACGTCGAGACAAATCGCAATGATACAATGCCGCTGGGACTGCGATGTGTATTATAATAACTTACAGCGGCGCACTGCCCGCTAGCAACGGAACGATACGACATTATATTATATTATATTATTATTATTATAATATGCTATAAACGAATTACGGCGACGAGCGTGCATAGAGGAGGATGCGACCAAACTCTCCGTGTCTGACTGCAGGACGGTGTCGCGCCTTCGACGTTACGCGCGCAGTCATCGGAAATGCGTAGGTATACCATCATCGTATACCTAATATCATAATAATAATATTATTACGCGGTCCATGTGTGTATGTGTGTGTGTATGTGTTTGCTAAAAATTAATAAAAATTATGTATATTATAACACAAACGTTCACCGCCATTGTACATATCCGTTGTGTTATTATTATTATTTTTATTATTGTATTCAAGGCCGCAACTGAAAACAAATTTCGGGGAGGGGGTAATATTTTTTTTAAATATAGATACCGGAAATCTCGTAATTTTTACGATAAAAATGTAAAAACCACCTTTTCATTCTTGTTAAATAAAAAACATAAATCGTCAATCTATAATAGTACATTTACAATACAATTAATAATTTATACAAGTACACAATATACAACTGTTTTACTGCTCTATCTTTTTAAAGACCAAATTTATTTAGGATATCGTCCACAATTTAATACGTCTATGACTCTATGAACACATATTAATGCTAGGCCATTTAAGCGGTTTTCTCCAATAGTGTTTCGCAAAAATGTTTTCACCAGTTTCAACGTTGAAAAGTTCTATGACTCTGTGAGGCGTTGCAGATAAAACTGGTAATGTAGTTAACACACATTTTTATTTAAGCAACAACTTACTAATATCGTTTTGTTAACATCAATTTCCATTGTACCGCTATCGCTTGTAAGTACCCATTATTTTGTTTTGTTTTTGATTTCAAATTTTTAATTTTCACAATACCAGGGTTTGCTGATTAGATGATAAATCTATATCTATTTGTGTTTGCACGGTGGGGACATTATTATAATCTAAAATAAATAAAATTAAATTAAGTGGTCTATAGTATACTATACTATAAATATAATATAATATACTATAATATTATTTATTGGTAAACATAATACATTTTTTGTAACAAAACCATTTTATGTATAACAATAATCAGCACATTTGTAACACACATTTTGACTTTCATATGTCGTATTAGGTTTCAGTAACTCATTTTCACGAGTTTTCGTTAACAAAATCAGCAGTAAAATGAACGTTAGAAAAAGTTCTACTATACAGCTGTATAGTACTATAACTGTTCTAATCTTCTTAAATAATTTAGATTTTCCGTGTTCGTTTTTAGTATCTATAGGTTTAAATAATCGTTAATATATCTGTGACAATCATCTATTATTCTCTTTTTAGCTCTTCTGCAATGCTCATTATATCAACTATTTTTACTATTTTTAGAACCCTGACACTTTGTTTGGCTGCCTTTGTTGCCTTATGTTTTCCAGTCTGTGTCTATGTTCTTTATACTTTCGATTTCGATGGGTTTAAAAATTTTAGTATTTCTTATTAATAGTTAACTTCTTTTTTTAGTGCTTTCGATAGTTTCTTTTTTAAACATGTCCAAATAACAATATATTTATTCTCATTAATATTAACTCCAGAACGAGATCAAAGTTCTAATGGCACAATTAAAAACATAAACATTATTTGATCAGCTGTTGAAGAATCTTCATTAAGTTTTCATTTAGGTATACTATATGACCACTACTGCCATCATAACCCTTTTATATAAAATATCTACTTATATCAAACTTGTATTAACTTTACATACTTTTAGTATTATTTAAAAGTTGTGTGATCTAAAAAATGTTGTAGTGGTCTTTGAAAACTTGATTCTCTAATATCCGTGTTATTAGGATAGCAATTTTTTTCGCCATTATATAATAGTAATAATAAAATTATATATAATTTCATACAATGGATATAAAATACTAAAATTCTTTTTTTTCGGAACCTAGCCAAATACTTATATATTTATTGTTATTTAATAAGCTCATTATTAATAATAAATGGCCATAGGCGGATAGGCCTACCGGGAAACCGGGCATTTCCCGGTGGGCCCCCCCCCTTCGTACTTCGGTAATGGGGCCCTTTTTAGACTTTTTTTTCACGTGGAGGCTCATTTTTTAAATTTCCCGATTAGCCAAAAATGACCTATACGCCCATGTAAATACCAGAACTTTATCTGCTGTATATAAATAATTAAATAGTTAGATAATTATAACACATTTTTATCTATTTTTTTTTAGCTCTATTTGGAGATACTTGAATTTCCTAAAATAATTGAAAAGTAATTTTTTGGCCTAGACAAAAACAGTTTTATTTTTTGCAGTGCGTAGAATTTCTGAATTATTTTCTGGTCATACTGGAATTTGATACTAACATTTTAATCTTTTGTTTCTGTTTTCTTTTAGAACACGATATAAATGGAATAATTGCAGTAATGGTCGACCAAAAACTGATGAAGTAAATTTTTAGAAAGTCATTCGAATCTATTTTTTTTAAATATTATAATTTTTATTTATTTTAAATCATTTTCTTGAAGCCTTAATTTTCTATACCTACTAAAAAAATAATAATTGTAAAAAAAAAATAATGTTTCATGATTAAATTTAAAACAATATAATTAGTAATTACAAAATAAAGTTAAAAACATAATTTTTATCGTTTTTGTGAGAAAATTAAATATTATAAAAATTTATGAAAGTTTCAAAAAAATTAATTAAATAATAAATGTTTCATTCTGAGAGCTCTATAAGATCACAATATTAATCAATTAATTAGTAAATCTATATTTAGCTTCAGAATATTGTAAAGATAAATTATTGATAAAAAAAACTTCAATTTTTCAAAATAACACTTTTGGCCGCTTAATATTGACTTACAAAAATACAAACATAGACACATCATGTTACTGCCTGTACAGATCAAAACTAAATTACCTTATACTTAGTTGCTTATGCTTCATACATATTTTGAAGCAGTTGATGTTGCGTGTTTGTAATTTGTATCACCAACTGATGCAAGTACCTTGTTCAGAACTCATAGTTCGCATTTTTAAATACCTCTACAGGTATGCGTTTCATTTTTGTTCTGAAAAGTATTCAATTTCCCGATTAATCATAACTGGAAAATTACTACGGTCTATACTCTATAATAAAATGTTATATTAATGCTCACTCATTTGTAAATACGTTGTAAACAAAATTATAATAATTATTATTATTATACTTATACATATTAAATTATTTTACATACATTAAAATTATAATATTTTTCCAATATTAAAAAAAATTCTTAACTATTTTGTTAAATCTTTTAAAAAAAAAATAATGATAACTTTAAAAAAATTAATGCTATGGAAAGTCTGTGTTTAGAATCAGCCATTCGTGATCCAAGAGAAACAAGCGAGAAACTAAAAAATATTTTACCCATAATACTCATGATATATGTATCTATAAGTATAATACTTTAAATACTTAAGTAACTATCGTTTAACTTAAACTATCAATATACAATGTGTTATTAATAAAATATTTACAAAATATTATTTAATTTTTTTTAATTATTGATTATGATAAAATCTGATCAAATATAAATACATTTAAACAACTCCATAATACATAGGTATAACAAAATAAAACAAAAAACTTGTTAAATATTAGTACTAACAGTTAATAATATTACTTTAACATAGTATTAACGATTATTATTGTGCAAGTGAAAATTTAAATTGAATCTAACATTTCAATATGGGTCATATTATACCACCGCACCGTAGCCAGATGCCCTCCTTGGTTTCACAATTCCCCTTATATAATATAAATATATAATACTCCACTTGACACTGATTAGTGGTAAGTACCTTTATTAGTCGTTGAAAAAATAATATTAATACATAATAATATAGATAGTGCCATTGAGGCTTCGGCAGTCTATGCCAGTGATTGTCAATTGGGATTCCACGGTCAATACAATCAACGATACAGTGCCTAATGGAAAATATAAAATTGAAAGTATTGTTTTTTACAAAGTAATTTTCTTCAAAAGTATAGTTCGTACTGGACCTAAAAAAAAATCTAAAAAATATCCAAATAGATTTATTCTTTACATATTATATTGTTAGTTATTAAATAGACGAAATCACGTATGCTAATGATGAAAATGTATTTTTTATTAATAAAAATATTAATTATATTTTTAATTCAATAACATTATTTATTATTATGAATTTTACTATACACAATGAAATTTTCAAAATATATTAATTAATTTTAAAATATTTTCTATTTATACTAAACCTCTATATTCATTATTCATACAGTTTTAGGGTATTTACAGTAAGCCGTAAGCCTGTAAGGTACTATAATGTATTATTAGCTCAAAAGTTAACAACAATGATATAATATGGTATATCAATAATAATTAAGTACTAATAATATAATAAATACCTAAAATATTTTCAGAAAAGTTAAATCATTTTATCATAACACTAAAAATAAAATAAATGTCTATATATGAGGTATCGTGGAGTTTAATAATTAATGCTAACAGACCATCTCCGCTAAAATTGTTTTTTGTACATATTATAATAATTATAATGCTGTATTATTGAATTACAATTTAAAACACCAACAACAGTGACCTACTCGAAATCTAATGTCCAGCAGAGCGATATCCAATTGCCTACCTTTTTAAAACTTTATCATGTATTCATGTACCTATACAAAATGATCATACAAACATTACAATCATTCAATACTTTAATGGTAAAAATCTCAAATATCGATGGTTATTCATTTTTGAATTACAACAAAATATCGGAAAATGTTTAATGAAAAATAGATATTTTACAGATAAATATGCATTGTCATAAAAATTCAAATCGTCATAAAAATTAATTTGAAATTCCAGAAATTTTTTCAACAAGTTTAACATTTTTTAAAGAACTTTATATTACATTTTCAGTTCTAAAATATAAAAAGAACATTTTTTATGAATTCCTATAATAATTTGAAGATTTTCAATATTACACAAATTTTATTAAAATTTAAAATTTAAAAATTTATAAAAAAAAATTTGTGACTAAATATTCGATAATTTTAATAAGTAAAGCACAATTTATGAAGAACCTTAAATAAAATTGTCAAACATTTTTACCCAGCGAATAATTTTTCATCAGAATTTATAAAAAAAAATTAGAAATTGTACATTGTACATGAAATATTTAGAAATAGCTTCAAAATATTTAAAAATTAATTAGGTATACTATGATTAACAAAGGCTGAAATAAATATTTGGTCAAATGTTATTTATTTACAATAATTAGTTTTTGAGTTACGCCTAATCGTGAAAATCTATTTTATTAAAAGCTGGTTTTGCATAAACATTTTTGTTTTACATTAATTTTTAGTTAGTGTTTGCCAATTATATAGAAAAAATAATGGGAATTTTTATTTTTAACCTCTTCGAAGTACGAACTATATCCAATTTTCTATCCAAAAATCACCCTCAAAATTGAAAATCTAAGTATTTATCCAACAAATTATCGTTTATACATACACAAAAAAACCACACATCATCGTAAAATGTATACATTCATCACACTTCTTATCTTCAATAAGAAACTAAAACATAACATGAAACATTCAGTATTATAACATTAGTATTTAGTAAAATAGGTTGATGGCTACCTGGTAAAGGAGAAGAGCGTCTTCGCTCAGAAGTCAAGATCGTTTTCGTATATCTATACCATTGAATTCTAATTTAACACAAAAATGTGTTACAATACTACAAGCATCTAAAAGTTTATTTTCTGGATCAAATTAAATAATATTTGTTGAATTAAGATTTGGTACTATTTAATTGTAGTTGAGTTAAACGCTGGAATTGTTAACTGCTTATACTGAAATAATTGTTAAACTATAATCGAAAAATATAAAAAAAAAATTGAATCGTCGTACATCAATATTATAATTCTATTGTAATTTATAGGTATTTGTATAGACACTGTATAGCGATAAGGCACTTTTATTTTTAAATAATCGATCCTAACACAATTATATATATATAACTGTGAATTTACAATTATAAAAGGACAAACAGGTTTTTGAAATTATTTTTTATGTACCTTTTAAATTGAATTATGATATTATAATGGCTAATGGCTAATGGCATTACAGTCATCATATTTCGGGATATTTATTTTTGAGTTCCCGGATGTATATAGTGTACCGAACAGTTAATTGAAATAACTAATAACAGAGATGATAGTTTTATGTAATAATATTATACACAAACAAAACGAGATGTTATGTGTAGGTGTTGCTAAGTATATTTTTAAACACGGTGAACGGTGTTTGTAATAATTTTTCCTATAGTTTAGAAGCCAACTGGAGAAATAAAGTTGCAATGTAAGAAGGGTTGGGCTTCATGGAGGTTTAATTATAGATCTCTATTTCTCACCAAATAGTATATAATATATAGTTATTTTAAAACCGTTCTACACCGTCTACAGTTCGTTTACTCGTGTCTTTGAGAGCATAATATCAAAAACCAAATGACACAAACGCTGTAGTGAAGTAGATACCTACGCCGATACGCTTGATAAAATTAATCAATAATATTGTTGTATCTAACCCGACCTGGCTACTATTGTTTTTACATAATAAATAGGTTCGACAAAAGGGGATGCTAAAATGGTGATATTCAACGCAGAATACATTCCAGAATACAAATGGATAATGCTCGAGGTATAGTACTAAATTCATAATATTAATTATTTATTTACAAATATTTTTGTGTTTATAACGTAGTTCAAATTGTAAAAAAAATATCATCTTTTTAAAGTAAAACCATTAAATAAATACCTACCTATAATTTATTTTAAAAAATCTTCATTTTGCTACCTTTTTAAATTATAATTATACATTTTTCTCGCAAGAATAAATTATAGAAAAAGTTTAATGCAATTCCAAAAATAATTTTCATAAGTTTCTACAGTTTTTACTTAAATTTTGGCAAAATTGGATTTTTACTTGTACAAAAATTATTTCTTATCAAACGATTATGTATGTATATTCCATCACTATAGACCTGTAGATAGGTAACGCATATTTATTATTAATGTACCTATTTCGTCAAATAGTGTAATCCTCAAATCGGTCTTAAATAAAGATTATAGATTTTGATTATATTATTACTTATTAATAATTTCCAACAATTCTTAATATTAATGATTCATGAAGGTATCACGTAATAAATAATGCTTATTTAAAATAAATAATAACTTATTAAAATCGATTATGTTAATCGGTTAGTGTAACTAGTAAATTGATAGGTACCCTATTTTAATTGTATATCTTGTAAAACTATGTTTCTGCAGATAACGACAAATGCCCTTTTAACCATCGATAGATAAATTTATTAAAAATGAGTATGAATTAGGTATAGAAGATGTTATTGAATAAGAGATGGTTGGGTGAATAATTCAAAAAATATATTGCTAGAAGTATTCGAACATTTTAAACTGTAACTACCTACTTAATTTGTTATCTCATATTTAAAATTTAAATTTGTACGGTCAATGTGAGTATAAGTATATTTATAAAAATGTATACCAACTTTTAGTAAATGTTCTTAATTCTTATTAGTACTTAGTATTTTTATTATTTTATTGTAAATTATTACTTAAATTATTTTTATTTATAAATTTAGGGCACGGATGTTGTAGTACTAAAAAAATAGTAAAATTGATCGCAGTATTGCACTAAAATATACCAAAAGTTGCATTTATCTATTTATCACTATTTATCATTAATTCATTAACTTATTGTATATTTTATATATCACTGGACTCATTAGTAAAAAAATTATAAATAATATATATATACTTAAAAAATATTGTTGCATTAAACCGTAAATTATTTTTGTGTTAAATGTATAATATTATCTGTACGCATTACAAATACGAAAATCGCAGTATAACGAAACCGATACCATTCTAAAATTAATCAAACTATCGTTTCGACTATACATATACAAATATACAATAAAATCAATACACAACAGTCAATAAGTCTTTTAAACTGCAATTTACATCAATACATATTTCATTATGTACTTCAGGAATCAGGATTAAAGCAATTTGACAATTTTATTTCATGACATTTGTATAAAACCGTTTAAAATGTACCTATTAAAGACGTGAAATTATGTAAAAAAAACTTTAAAAAAATGTTAACATCTTTAAAATTAAAAAATTCTACAAAACCTAATCAAAAATTGCATTTAAAACTTTTAGATTTTAGTTCGTACTTATATGACACTCATTTTAAATTTACTTAGTAATTAATTAAAAAAGTTGCAAGTACAACAACCGTGCCCTATTTATAATAAACCAATCACTTCTCACGTATTTATTGCTCATTAATTAAAATGTATTATTAATTATTTCAATTTTAATAAAAACAAAATGTTCTGTTATTTCATCCCTATAGTTATCTCAATATATAATTTATCGGAAATCAAATAAAAAAATGAATTAGGTAGAACTTACATTAATTGAATAAATAATCCTCATTCCTTGACATTTGTATGATTAGTTTTAAATGTGCTTAAAAATATATCTACTTGTTAATACCTTGTATTACAGTCAAATTCCAATAGTAACGGCACTACCAATAAAGAAATAAGAGCTTTGAAATAGTAAAACCCAAAATAACGTAAGACTCTTAATGTTTCATAATAAATATTAAATTACAAAATAAAATTTTTAAATCATTTTTTCAGATTCTAAAACAGTATCATCATAATATTGAAACCGATTTTCAATCAATATTTTATTTAATCAATTTATTAGAAAAAATGGTAAGGTTATTTAAATTATAAGTATCTATATTATGCTTTCCTTAAATGTATATTAATCATCTCATCTTTATTGCAGATAAAATACAATAACAAATATTATGAGAGAATTGAAAAAAGAAGAAAACAACAAATTATTGAACTTCAAGGGTTAACTATGTTTTTGCAAGATATTTGTAATGATCTAAAAGATCTTTAGAATTTGAATTTATAGTTATACAATATGGAATAGATACCATAAAGGCTTTTTATGTTACGTTAAAAAATTCTTTTAATATGTAAGTAATTATAATGTACATTATTTTCAAATTATTATGTTTTCAAAATTAAAAATTTATGTATTGACATTTCTATAAATATAAATCACTGATTTACTATGTTCTATTTATTTTTCTAACTTAAGTTTTTTTTAAATCTAAAAATATTATAATAGTATTAATGTATACATTCAATTGTCTTTTTTATATTAATAATAATTATTAGTAATTATTATATATTAATATTTAATACTAAATCATATTTTTTACAATATTTTATTTTTAAACTATATAAAATAATTCAATGAAACTATTTTTTTGTAATATTTATCTACTTATACAATTAAATATAAACATGCATATCAATGTAAAATATCCAAAAATAATTTTTAAATTTATATTTTATTAATGAGTTAAAACAAAATATAACCATTGATAATACATATTTGCATGAAATAAGTATTTAAAAATTTAATCAATTGTAACTGACACAAAAGTAATTTATATACTTGGGTATTTTTTTTTTAAGGTTGGTCATTGGGAGTCACACATAACAGTAACAATATACTAAATTAATACACGTTCCATATACATGTATTTAATGGATGAATAAATAATTTAAATTTAATACATTAAAAATAAAAGTTATATGCATTTATTTTAAATATTTTTTATAAAGAAAATTTGTAAAATACAATAATATTAAAATATAATAGTCAATCTTCTACATAATTAAGACTACTTTACACCATTTGTAGGTTACAAAAACATTAAAGAAAATAAATTTTTCAAGCATGAGAAACAATATGACACAGATTAGTATAAGTATATAAAAAAAATTGTATACAATATCAAAATTTAATTTAATTATCCGAAAATATATTATTTAAAGTTGAGGTGATTTTTATTATTATCAATTATTTGCAGATTAATATATGATAAATAAAAAATATTCAAATATATGTTAATCACGAAAAAACATTTTATAACTGTAATTTAATAATATTATAAAAAAATAAAACATATATTTCAATTATTACAAAATAAACACATTGACAATAATTATTGATGACTAGCAAAATGAGTTAAAGTGACATAAAATACATTTCTCCTTTTATATTGTGTATAATGCTCTGATATGGTTTTGTCACACACCATTCATACCACACTTTGTACTTGCTACTGGACCGCCAAAAATTGATTTGAAGTTCTTCTCCTTTATTAAGAAATATTGGTTTTACTAGAGGAAAGTAAGCAGGAAACCAACTAAACATGCCTTCACTAAATGATTCTGGAACAATACTAAGACATATGTCTTTATAAAGTATAGTTTCAAAATAACCAGCAAATCCATGCAATACACAATCTTGAGAAATATTAAACTTCAAAAACCCACTTCTGTCATTGCTCTCTTCTACATTTTTTTTTGGGTGAACAAACGTAAAAAGAGCTTTTGGTGGAGCTATAGAATAAACATTGTTTAATTGTACTACATAGGGTTTTTGAAAGTTACAATTATCTTTATTATTCCTAATCGACGATATTTCTGCATGCAATTTACGTGATTGTATTGGGCCAAGATAAGAAGTATAACTTGAAGGTATACTGATACCATCTTTTTTTAAATAACTTTGAGCCCCATCTAAACATTCTGGAGATAATTCATTATCTCCAAAAGATCCCAATAGTTCCGACACTAGAATATCACATTTTTCTGACGGATTCCATGACCGCATATCCACATTAATAATAGTAACACGATTTTCCCATTTTTCTTTATTTTTTAAAAACAGAGATGGTAACGCATTTTCATTTTTTTCAATGGCACTTATTTTAACTTTAATATTTGATTCCTTCGCTGCTTCGAATGTAGCATCTACTAATGGCCCACGACCCGCGCCAACAACATAAACAACAATTACTTCATCTTCATACTTATCAACTAAAGCTTTCGATATTGCTCTTTGATACTCATAATACTTGATAGGATCTTGCTCAAATGTTTCATAAACATATGACTGTAAATTATGTTTCAATGGTTGTAATGGTGTCTGAAGATAATCTTCAAAACCACTAATAAAATCAGAACTGTAAGGGGTTAATGATGTAGTATTTTGGTATAGATGACCTAAATAATTGAATTGTTGTTTAATACCTAACTCTCCAGATATTACAATTTGACAACCTATATTAAACATTTTTTTGATAAATACTTGATGAGGCTTAGGTAATACTGGATAACCTTTTTTATTTGTCAAAAATGTTTTCGATTGTATTATTAAAGCAGCAACTGGTTCTCCTAACCAACGGTCAAGTTCTTCGTCGTTAGGTAACTCAGTCCCAATTTCCAATGCTAATTTTATTCTATTTACATTTCTTATAGATGATATGAATTTAGTCCATTTTTTCCATGGATCTGTTTTTAAGTTGACTATTGGTACTAATGCCCAAAACTGTATTAATACAGCAGAATTTAAATAAATATCAATTTGATTATCTAGCAATCTAACTAAATTTACAACATCTCCGTGTAGTGGTAACTCAAACATTATGGAATATACGTTTAAAAATGTTGCCCATGAAATATCTTGAGTAAAAGATTTTTGATTTTCTAGTCTAGTACTTTCAATTTCCAAATCAACATTAGGTTGAGAAATTTTTGCGACAACACAATGACACCACTTTTGACAAAACTCAGGATTCATAACAGTATTTGATGGATCCAATACTTTAGAATTAGATTTTAACCTAAGACTCGACAACGGTAAACAAGCAAAAGTCAGTTCCAAGTCTCTAACAGAATCCATACATGACTTGATATCTGTGTCTGTTAAAAAATTGAAACCAAAACGAACATCCTTAATTGACATAGTGTATTAGTTGATTGCAATTTCTGTATTGAACGTTTCAAGACCTGCAAAATAATTATTAGATTATTATTATTATTTAGAGTATTTGGTAAAATACTTCTTTAATTCAAACAAATTATTATCAGTTATTAAGATTAGAATAAAAAAACAATTATACGCTGATAGTAGGTAATACTTTTGATTGAATACATTGATTTTTTGGAAATAAAAAATTTTATTAGTATATTATAAGACTAAGATGTTATAATAAGAAAAAATAATTAAGCTTAACATCCTTGGTTTATACTCTAATAAATTGCAATATTAAACCAAATTAAGAATTTGTAATAATTATATATATCCAATATCGAAGATAAATATATGTGAATATTAATCAGGCTTGGTCGCTTGGATAGAACTAGAAAATTAGTGTATAAAATCTAATGGAACAGACTATATTTTGGTAGATAAAGTATTAAACTTAATTATTGTACTAACCTATTCCAACAGGTTTAGGGGCTAGTAAATGGTTTAAAATAGCGGTCGCAAACGTTTTGAAACTCACAAACCACAAAGTTCATAACTTTAAATTTTACAGACCACTTTAATATTATACTATAAAAACTATACAACTAAATAAAAAAAAACTGTATATATTAAGTATATAGTTAATAAGTTTTATACTATAAGACTATTATTTATTTATAAATGTACATATGTGTACATAAATTAATAATGAGGATTTATTTGATTAATAAAACAAATTTTTAAGTTTAATTATTACAAAATTTTAAACTTAATGAATATGAGTAAAGTATTAAACATTGTCAATTTTAACATGATGTTCATTTTGAATAATATAACAATAATTGACATTTACCTATTATGAACCTACATGGAATTATATACTATAATTTTGTTTGTATTTATTGTACAACACATGCCCGTTATTAAGTTGATATAAAATAAGATTGCAAATATTGTTCAAAATTCTTTGCCGAGAAACAACATATACCTTCGGATCACTACAATTTTCCCGCAGAACACTGATTGGCGATTGCTGGTTTAAATACCGTGTGAAAGAAAGTACTTACTCTATCTGTCACTGATTATCTAAACAATTTAATTTTTTAATATAATAACAATAAAGCCTAATCAAAAAATTTCACTAATTAATGTTAGAATTTACTGATCATATTTAGTAAAAGGCTAAAGCTTAAAAGGTTGATTTTATTCATAAAAGCTTTAATTATAAATGTTATATATAACCTAAAATGTATAAATGATATCAGTTAAGTTAATTGAACCATAACTGAAAAATAATATGAGTTTGTACCAATATTTTATAATTAAAAACCAAGTTTTGGTAGAGATGTAATTACCAAATTCATATTTAAACATGTGTATACGTGTGTATCAGACACCACTGATTAGACTCAGAAATCACACATAATATAATATACAACAATATAACAATAAAAGAACGCAACATCAGATAGGAATGTAACAATTATAAAGGATCTTAACTTTCTTGAGCAAGAAAAAAATCAATTAGTTTTAAATTTCAGTAATTTGTTTTAATAAAATGTATTTATTTATTTTATTTTTATATAATTAAAATGTTTAAACAAAAACAAAATGCATAATTTAACTTAATATATAAATAAGTTTTTAATTTTAAGTAAAAATCATATTAGTTTACTTACATAGATCAATCAACTTTAACTGTCATGAATTCATGACTTATACAACCTAGGTTGTACACAACTATTTTAGTAAAAACTTGAATAAAACTTTCCGGTTCGTACTGAGAACGATTGACTAATTCTATGATTAACTAGTTAAACTAACTTTACCTTATTATCTAGCATATATTAATCCTAATTCTCACACGTCAAACAGGGATTCATGGGACAATGGACCCCCACACCCCGATAGACTTTGATTAAATTTCTAGGATATCTGTTTTTGGCACCCAATAAAATTCATCATCTTTCCAATAACGTTTTAGCCGTGTCCATTTTTGTGCCTTGTCCCTTCCCCCTTCTATAAATATATTCTGATTATACGCATGTCACACGGGACACATTTAAGGAAAGACTAAATCAAGAATATATTCAGACATTATTTTTCAGTCCAAAGTAGGTATTTCATATTATACTTGACACTCAATTATTCTGTCAAAATTGTATTATTTAAATACATATGAATGTTTATATTCAACAAGTGTTATAAATTATAACTTGTAACATTTAATGTTCCCAATCATTTTATTTTACGATTGTTCGATTGACAACTCAAATACTCAAACAAACAATATCATTATTAAATGTTAGTCCGATATTAATATAATCCACAAGTGCATGTTTGGAGTGTACTGATCAGTGATCATTATTTTCTACACGTTCAGAGCACCAAAATTACAAACACAAAAGGAAAGTAGCAAATACAGCTTGGATGAAAACGGGACGTGACAAAGACACTTGTAAAAGGGTTGTGTTTATGAAATTATTAATCTATAATATGCCTACCTATGCCTACTACATAAACATCCATTAAAAAACCATAAGAGCAAACCTAATTCGAATAATAATTATTATAAATTGGGTTATTACCGTACGGCGATATCGAATCCTCCGGCGAACCGTTTGTTCAACTTTCTTCGATTCCAATAAGAATGGATTCTGCGAAAGTCTAAGTACTATACGTAATCCACTTGTAAATAAAATTCACCAGCTTTTATTCAAATTTCAAAACCTCGTTTAGAATGATAAAAAAGAGAAATATAAATGTTAATCACGCGCTATGATAACAGTAACAAGTATGTGCAACCGGAGAATAGATAAAATGGCGCAACCACGACAACCTAGCCCAGCCCGTGAACGGATGCAGGTCACGGAGAACAAAATATAAATCGGTCAACAACAACAACGGTGTACTATCTACATTCTACAGTAAAGCGCGAACAACGACAAAAAGCGATTCGACATAACGCCACGCCGGTTATTTGTCGTATGATTTTATATGTCGTTTTCTAAATCTAAATTCGTCAAAAAGTCATTCGACACAAAGCCATCATGGTGCATATTATATAGTGTATACCAACATAGTGTATTAATTAGGATAAACGGAAAATATAACTAATAATACAACATTTAATTAATTTGATGGCTTTTTGTCGTTGTAAAATATTTTTTAATGTTGTGCAATATTGGCAAGACTGGATGGTGGTCTTGTGTCGGGTGGCTTTTTGTCGAATGACTTTGTTAGGACAGGACGTGTAACCCAGAGTACAACTACAAAAAGGACCACTAACAACCGCAGATAACTACATGATTTATATATCCGTGTTAACGAGTAATTCCATTATTCTAAGGAAGCTGCAGTCGGTCCACCACGATTATAAAGATCTATAGAGAAGATAAAGATCTTGTCCAACGACAACCCAACTGGCGGCTTCCACAGGATAGATGTTCTGAATATTTATGATTAAATAATATTTACACGTTCCGTGACGGCAACCGATAACTGCGTCTTGGCCTTGAACATGTTTTTTTTTATTTCTTGGCCTGTGGTTGCCCCGATGATTATAGTGATTACACGAAAAGTCTGTCATAAAGAATTAGAGTTTAGAAAATCTGCGTTCACGCTTGTCGAGTAGCAAGGTATACGCTGTATAGATTAATAATATGATAATCGGCTTAAATATCTTGTTTACGTGCGGCGCGTGATTAGACTTCGTGTGAACGTCGCCGACGCCTAACATCATTATAATTATATTATTTATTATAATCTTGACAGGAGCTGCTGACTACTGACTAATGGTTAATGATTGATTAGGTATGGTGAAAAAAATGAGATAATACTATGCGAGCATTACATAAAATTGATATTCTCTACCTTTCTCATGCTCAATGCCACTCGTCAGTGTTCACGTTTTTAATTTCTTAGCCAAATTGTTCAAAATATTAAGTAATTGATGTACAAAGTATAAATGTAAATAACCTTAAAATGCCTTAAATCAACTTTACAACATAATATTATTACCATCTTAACGCATCTATAAACACATTTCACTAAATGTTACTTTTTTTCGCCCACTGCATTTTGTATATTATTTTTATAAATGACGCATTTTTAATAATCCAGATGATGTTAATAAACATTGAACAACCCTAGTGTGATACATACAAGCAACACACCTATTATGGGTACTTCTCTCAAATAATATTTCTACTATACTATAATAGAAATAAAAAATGTATATTAATTCTAAATAAAGTACAGACAAAATATAACGGAAAATCTTTTATTTAATCAAGGTTTTTTTTAAATTAAATTTTAAGTAAATGGCAATAAATAAAAATCTGGATACAAAAATTTATCACTTAGTTAATTGTGGAACTGCTACTTAATTTAAAAAAAAAAGTTTAATACCTTATTCCCACTAATTTAACTTTTGTCTTATAAACAAATTAATTTCAATAAGATAATTAAAAAAATAATTCATTAGTAAAAAGAAACATAGTGTTATCTTTTATTATGTGATACATTTATTCGACAGTTTTGAAGTAGTCCTTGGATTTTGATGGGTTAATGGTCTTGCTACCTGGTTTCCAGTTGGCTGGACAAACTAAAATACAAATAAAATTAATTTATAATTCTAGAAAATCTAAAATTTGTTAATAGGCATACCTTCTCCATGTTCATCAGTATATTGGAATGCTTGAACAAGACGCAAAGTTTCATCGACAGATCGTCCAACAGGCAAATCATTGATAGTAATTTGTCTCAAGTTTCCTTTATCATCGATGATAAACAAGCCACGGTATGGTATTCCAGTAGCTTCATTATAAACTTGATAGTCCTTGGCAATAGCAGCAGACTTATCAGCCAACAAAGGAATTTGCATTTTACCTAAACCACCTTCATTACGAGGAGTGTTTACCCAAGCCAAATGACTGAAGTGGCTATCGCAAGAGGCTGCGATTAACTGACAATTGATAGCAGCAAATTCATTAGCACGATCAGAGAATGCAATTATTTCAGTTGGGCACACGAAAGTACTAAAAATAAAACGTTTATTATTATACAATAAATATACAATAAAAAGAAACATAAAATAAAATATATATTACAAGTCCAATGGATAGAAAAATAAAACAACATATTTTCCTTTGAATGATTCTAATGAAATGTCTTTAAACTCTCCATTGACAACAGCAGTACCCTTGAATTTTGGGGCAGGTTGTTCAAGTACCAACACCATTTTTCTAGAAAAAAAATTATAAATATATAAGAATCAATTGTATTCAAAATTTAAGTAAAGAGTCTCTTGTAAAATTAAATAATTTTTTTTTAACTCGCCAGTAGTCACATATGAGCGTCACGCTCACTCGATTTCTATTTTCGCCACTACTGGCTTTAATTTAATTCTAATATTGTTGATATTTATTTATATCTTATGTTATCATACCTGGGAATTTTGTATAAATAATATAACCCAATCCAAAGTCTTGCGTTAAAATGACAATGGATTGAAATGACCAGTCCCAACAAAAGTGAGTACCACGCTATATGTACTATAATGTAAATCCTGTTAATCGGGTTCAGAAGCAAAATCAGATTCAGAATAAATAATTGTAACTGATCTGTGCCTATGTATTGGATTTTTTTAATAATAAATCATCTCAGTGATCCTAATTAATTATTCATACCGGAATTTTCACTTACACTTCAAATAACCGCTATTAATAATAAAAATGGGAGAAGTGAGCGTCGCGCTCATACGCAACTAATCATGTTACAAATACTAACGCGCCTACTGACGGGTTAAATTATAATCGTATAATAGTGACCATAATCAAATATCAGATAAATTACAGACCATTTACTAATAGCTTTTCCTAAATAATACGCATGTTTATAGCTGCAATATAACATAAAGCAAATATGTAGACAATACATGCATATAGTTTTATGAAAATACAATTTAATATTGTAAGTTAATATACTGTTTAACATACATGCAAAAAATTTTTTATAAAGAATATTAATAAAAAAGATCTTTAAAAAGATAAAATAATAAAATATTACAAAATAGAAGGAAAAATATTTGAATAATAAATTATTTTGATTACATTTTTCAGTCTAGTCAATTATTTTATAATTTTACTACACTAGATAATCACAATTAAATAATAATGTTATTTTTTGATTATATTAAAACTGTAGATTATGAAGTCATTAAGCTATATTTTAATTCTAATTCTTCAAAATGAAATTACAAGCAGCACCGATTACAAAATATGATTAGAATTATTTAAAATAATACCTTTGTTATTTTTAACCTAATTTACTATGAATAAAAATAAAATCAACCTATTACACCACTTAGTAGATAGGAATTTCCACATTGAAATAGATACTAAGTTTAAAATTAACAATTTATATGATCAACATAAAAATTAAATGTCACAGCAAAATAAAATGTTAACAAAAAAATTTATCTTTTTTTAAATCAAGTATAGTAGATATAATTAATATGTACATTTTGTACTTCACACAATATATTATTCAAATAACAATTATTTGTTTTAAAAGACCCTATTTGCATTTTGATAGTAAAAGTAATTAATTCTTTAAACAAACATAAAATGATACATATTGATTTTGCTCTTTAATATCCACCATATAACCCTTTACTTAATATTTTAAAATGCTTAAATCATAATATGTTATTTATTAATCAATACTCAAAAACATTATCTCATTTAAGTGAAGTATGGTTCACTTGAGATCATATAATACCAACGTCATATCGACATCAGTACAGTTATTTATTTATTTAATAATAGTAACCAGTGTCGACAAAAATAAGCAGAGACATATAGTAACAATAATTATTAACGTACATGATTAAAATGTCAAGCTTAAAACAAAAAATATTTAAAAACCAAATAGACTATGATATAACACATTAGTGACGCATAAATACATAATAATTATTGCACAATATGAGTACATATGCACAATAAGTTTATTTGCATAAGCAAACAAGTCAATCGATCAATTGCACATTTTTCGGCGGCGGTACCTAATAAATTAAGTAAAATAAGCTGATCGCAGATATTATTTACGAATCACGCGATAATGCCGTAGCCGAGTCGCGCCCGAACAGAGATACATTATAATATTATTATAATGACAATTATCGCGACAGAGACTGCGGCGATAAAACGTGCACAGCCAACAACATGTCGGCGTCGTTGTTACGCAATCGGTCGAAACCGATGATGGGAAAACATGCGACATGCGGCGTACGACACAGAGGTCGGGAACCCGGGGAAAGCACCGAAAAACATCGCGAGACCTAATAAAAGTCCACAATGTTATAGGATCGTAATATTTACCTGCGGTTTTTGTTGCGACGAAACTCGTGAAAATCGACAAGAAAAAACTGTTGTCTGCGTGTGGCGAGCGATGTGTGTGTACAGTACAGACACCGGCGAAACGAATGATTGAACGCGAAAACGATCGAAACCACTGGAATGCGGATTGTGTACGGCCGATTAAAATATTACGGGCGCTGGTGTCGTCCGTGGTAGTAAGTGCCTGTTCGTGCGTAAGTCGCGCACCCGCGCCGGCCTGCAGCACCGCCGCCCAAGCTGCGTAGTATGTTGGACACGGAATACCGAAGGTACGTTCAACCGGTTTGAAGTTGTTTCCGCGACTCGTTGTCAGGACGTGGACGCGGGGTACGGGTGTCGGTTAATAATTATTGAATTGTCGTGACCGCTGAACTTAGGCGATTACCGCGGTTGTGTAAATGTATTAATTCGTACCGATCGAACGTACGGATATCTCCTTGGCGACTTGGCATTATTATTATCGGAATAATTCGGCAGGCGAATACCACGGTCTCCGATTTCCGTTGTAATCGTTGTAGAAAATATTATACATATGTATTATCTACATAATATGTCATAGCATAGTAATTTACGGTTCATACGACCCACTGCTGTCTACGATAATAATTATAATTATACAATTATTGTTTACGTTCGTGTAATAAAATTGCGTATCGTTATGTATATAATATCGTTAAACCATTGTGATTATATACAGTTATAAACAATATTGTAATAATATAATACTTCTGAACCTCTGTGTAGGTACTATTACTACTATTTTGTGGTGAATGAACACTAAATAATAAATTAAATTAAGAATTGAGGAAAAAATCGCTAAGTCAATATTTATAATGATTAATGATAATTTGAGCTCGGATTTAAATTTCTTCAAAATTATCAACAATGCCCTAAAAGAATAACTCATAGTTTTTTGATACGCACGCAAGCCACGAATATTAAGTACTTGACATTTTTAACATTTTTTTAACTTCACTAAACCAATAATAATATTATAAAAAAAATACCGAACGTAGGCACACATAATATTAATTCAATTTAATGTTTCCATCGCATTACATTGCCTTACTTATACGTATACAATTTCTTAAATATTTTTATTTTATTTTTTATACAATTCATTTCATTTTTTTTTATTAAATTTAAGTTATATTATTTTTTTATTATTATATAGTTTATAAAATTATCAATATTATAGAATTATTCTTATAGATGTTTTTATTGAAATAAATTTAACTTGCCCGTGTCGTATTATTTCCTTAATTTTTTATATTGGCGATTTTTTCCCACTGGCAATAACCATAATTTATTATGTAGTTGACTACTGGACAATTTTGTGTGGAATTACTGGAATTCGGAAATTATTTTTAGTAACAAATAATTTATTATTCGAATAAAAATGTAATTGAATAATTTTCAAATATAATAGTTAAACAAAATACAATTAAAATATTCGAAATCTTTACTCTCTAGTTTCTTCTATAAATAGTTCTATATTTATTTCATTTATATTATTTTTCTATTTATTTCAAATAAAAGAAAATTAACAAATAACAATCATGAAATAGTTAAAATACAATGCTAACTATTGTTTTTTAATACGTAAATGTTTTAATTACCAAAATACCAACCATAATATGTTAACTAAAATAAAATTACTGAAAATTATTCGAATAACTATGTTTGAAAATTATTAGAATTATTGTTTATTCAAATATTTTTTTATTCGAATAATATTGTTTTTGAATTATTTGAATAATTGTGAAATATTCATTAGAATAAAATATTATCTAAATAAAATAAAATAAAACTCTGCTACATACTACATAAAGTTACCTATATACACATAACACATATCGTGAAATGTAAGTTATGAATTTAAAATATAAAATTGTTTTAAAAATTCTTATAGATTATACTGTTAAGATTAGAATGAGTGTTTAGAGTTTTTAACAGAGAACAGAATAACAATAATGATTCGGGATCTTGATTAATGAGGCCTCTTAAATAGTTACCTATTTAATTTAATTGATTTCATAAAGATAAAAAAAAATCTTTATTTTTTTTTTGCATTACTTACAGAATGGGTTTTGTAATAATAATTGCTAACGAACTACGAAAGTACGAACAAACAACTAACGAAAAAAATATAATAAAACTGTAATAACCAAGATAAATTAATAAAAATAAATTAATCCACAGACACATTCATCGACTAACCTTGTGATTATTTTCCTGCATTTAAATAAATCTATACAACTTAAAATTACAGTAAAATTTATTTACTACTATAATAATTATACTTATCCTAATTTAGTTTGCTTAATGCATATATGTATATTATTATGTATACCTATGTGCATATTAGTTATTCCTATGCAATTTGCCTATAACACCCATTTCTCACTTCTCTGTTCCTAGGTCGGTGCAAACAAATATATAAGCCAATAGATACCTATTAAAGTATTAAATATTGTAGGTAATACATTCAAAGACTGATAACAGTGTTACGATAGTAGTCTATCATAACCATAGTGAATTATAGTGATACACTTATAACTATAAGTGACCAGACGTATTATTTTTCGTAGGACAGTACTCTTTTTTGACGTGTGTCCTAGTGTCCTTAACAATAGTGTTAAGTACATGATATTGTACTCTTTTTTAAAAATTATTACGGGCGAATTATACGTCTTTATGTATTTTTACTGTTTTTATAATTTGATTATTAATTTATATTTTATGGTTCGACATAAGGTATTCTTATTGATTGGTAGCACGGTTTAAGATGTACTAAATCGTGTATATTTAAATTTTACACTTGGTATTTTTACCTTTAAAAAATAATCTATACTTTACTTTAAATTCTTCAATATCAAAGTATTTTCATCATAAAGACACACACTAAATGAGTTGACATTATAATTTCAAATAATTGGTTTTTATAATTGATAATAATAATAAAATACCTTATTAGAGTAATCAGATGAAAAAAAAAATGTTTATAGATGGACTTATATGGGTAAAACGGGTAGAATAGTATACGAATTGGACAATTACGACATAGAAGGAGCTAAGTTTTAAAATGTACTTTTTTTTAAATTTTTATATCTGGTCACCATACTTATAGTTCATAAATCATAATTTTCATATTGTTCATAAATCATAAACGTTAGTCTGTGAACTGTGATGATATGATAATACTTCTATGATTTTTCGGCAGCAATTGCTCGAGCTCGATCACTTAAATCTATTCTGTACTTCTGTCTTCTGTGACTCAAACCTCAAACGTCGTATATAAAAAAAAAAATAAGTGGTTTTATCCATTTCATATATACATAATACATATATATGTTATCATATAGAATTCAATGGTTTTATTCATAGAGTAATATAGAGAGGGCATTACAATAATACTCTATGGTTTTATCACACATTATACCAAAAATTACGTCTTATTGTGTCTTAAAACTTAGCCAGGCATGCGCACTATTGCAGTAATGACACCTCGATTTCGCTGCGTTTTCTCGAAATAATGATCTACTACCTCCGTGGCGCCATCATTGCTAGTGTAAGTGATGATGATAATGATGATAATAATAATACTATAACCCAACGTCCGAACGCGCCATAATGCCATATTGACGATTGTGTTTTTTTCCGTTCTTCGTGAATTACCTCTGTCGGCGACTAGTATATCCAATTATTATTTTTTTGTTCCTTTTCAATTTTTTCCTCGACCCATTCTGATTTTACGTGATTGTACCAATTGCGGAGGCCATAGGACAACGATATTATACCGGCATCGAGCGCTATGGAAACCAGTGATAATATCCGTTTCGTCTTCGGCTTACTGGACAATATTAACGAGAACATCGAAGCAAAATCTACTGGTACATATATTATTGTTATTATTATTATGTGTATACTTAGTAGGTAGGTACGTGAGTTAAATCTTATGAGCGACGCCAACTTTGATCTGTCGCCCTCTTCGATCGTGCCATTTCGATTTTAAGAAGACGTAGTATCCGCATGTGTTGTTTCCGTCTTACACACATACAACATAGCAAATTTTTATTCAGCAGTTTCAATATTGTGCTGTTAGTTCTAATAGTAGAGTGAACTGACCCATTATAAAATTTTAAGTTAAGATTATTATCCAGAGCCCAATGTAGCCTTTTATTGATATAATTTTTAAGTAAGTTATGATTTTTTTGAAACTGTACATTTTAAAATTATCATTACTTACTTAAATATAAAAATATCAATAAAAGGCTTTATGATGGGGCCCCTAGATAATAACTTTTAATTTTATAATATCAAAATTAACAGCACACTATTGAAACTGAAAATTGTCGTCCGTATGTAAGATAAAGATAACACATGCGGGTTCTACGTCCTCTTAACATGATCACCTAATCTACAGAATCTAACTGTAATTATTTTCAAAACAGATTACGTTCGCATTATGTCCATTAATAACACATTATTAAATTCAATGTCCCTTGGAGTCGTATTCCATTAACAAAACAACGACCATCAGCCCATAAATGAACCGCTTATTTGAAAAACGACCCAAAATATTGAAAATTAAGATGATGCATTGAATGTGCGAACATTTTGAAAAAAATATTAAATTTTAAGATGGTAGAACTAAAAATAAAAAATAATCAATAAAATTAGGTAATTGCGGTAATCTATTACTCCTTTTTGTCCTATCAATAAAGAAAAATTAAAATAATATTTCAATAATATTATTTTATGTATAATTAGGGCTGTATATGTGTATATTAGAATAAATATGAACCTAGAATAATTGAGCTGCCCATTTATACCACTGAAAATCGTTTATAATAATTAGTATTTTAGCTTTTCAATTTCATTATGTAAAACCAGTAATAGCCAATCTGTATCTGTATCAATTAATTGCTTATATCATTTCTTATGTATATAACAACCAACAACAATAATAATATAGAACTATTTGTAAGTTACATTTAGTTGGTATTTAAGTATTACCATTTATTAAGTATACACATTTAAAAATTAAAATTAATTTCAAAAAAAAAAAAAAAAATACTCAATATCACAAAAGAATGCATACAGCTCTTGCTTCTAGATAACTCTGTTAAAAACTTCCCCTCCACAACCACTAAGAGGAAGCTGGTATACAGCTGTCTTCAAAAACTAAAATGGATCAACAAAACCTGATTTACCATGTTTTGTACTGGAGTTGCACGAGAATAAATGAGTTTTTCGATCCACCATCATATGTGGTGTTCTCCTCTGGCATAGAATATACTGTATATTTAATAAATTCTATAAAAAAAAATTAAAATAATGTTATGTAATTTTTTAGAAAACAAAAAATATAAATAATATATTCTTGCATATTTGGTAGGATTCAAAATTTATTGATAAATTCCCTTTTGTTTTTTTTTTCAGATGCACAAAGCTACCTTAATATAACAGAAATTAGAATTATAGTTGATAATAATTTAAAATCAAAAAATTATAAATTCTCAAACCATGGCCAAAGGGTAGTACATTTTATTCTATACTTGAACACTGAGTTGAGTAATTGTGAATGGGTTAAAGAAGATACATCGCTAAACCTCAAACGATATGTACACGGCAAACCCCTGTCTAATACAATTTACTATAAAGTTGTTGATGTATTGAATTTAAAACCATTTATATTCGAAACTATAATGTGTACTCCTTACAGTTTTTGTAGTGATTTAATTGAAATTTATTCAAATAAAATAAAAGCTATGGATGGACTCTCACAATTAGTTGCTACTGAAAAGTTAATTGTTGCCTTGATGAAATCTATTAGACGTGCACCAGTAAAATCTAATTCAGAAAGTTCTGTAACGAATCATTTCAATCAAGCCATGCTAGTATTTGGTAAGGATAATTTACCTCATGATATAAGAAGACTTGATTTTGAAGACGAACAAAAAGAAATAACAAAGTATAATGGATTTCGAGTGAAAAGCATTTTTAACATCTTAATAGAAATTATTAAATTCAAAAGTATTCCTGATACTTACAGACTATATCCGATGTATAAATTAAAATCATTACGCTCTTCAGTTCCGTCAACAGATACTGGACATATTATGTTTAAAAAATTTTTGGATGTAATTATGTACAAGTGTATGAATATGTGCAATTTCAGCATTGATACTTGGCTTGCTTGGTATGAAGTGGAAGTTGTTGAAGAAGACACTAATCTACAAGCTACCATTGGCCATCTGTGTTATGAATTATGTAGTTTGATAGATAATGGAACTATTAATGAACCGGTATTAAGAGAATTCCAGCCAATTCTACGTAATATAGCCATAGAAAAGATTGATTTTAGCAATGTTGATACAACTAACATTGATGAAATGATTAAAGGTGTAGAGAATTCTTCCAGATTTCATATCAACAGTTGGATTAAAAAAATGATACAAAACCCAGATGTGTTTGTTCATAACAATGCTATTCCAGTAATTAGCCATCATATAGACTGTATTGATTACAATTGCTTCAAGGCCATCCTTGATAGTGTTATGGCTTTTTATAAAAATGGAGGTGTAGTGTCCGAAGCCACGGGAAATTTAATATTTAAAGGAATCAAACGCTTGGATGTAGAAGATAAAATGACTGTTCTAAAACAATTTCTTGTCCACTATGCTGATTGTACATTTTATATATCAAATGAATTTGATAAACAATTCCATTATGTTGCCCACAATGAGTATAATGAGAATATTGATCAACAAGTAAGTCATTCAAAATAATTGAAAAAAAAGTATAAATATTTTTATTTAAAATTCAAAACTCATTTTTCTTATTTACAGGAATTATTATCCATTTTAATTTGGCTAATGATGCAACAACCAAAAAAAATATTGAATTTATTAATAGCGCAATATATAACCGGTATATGTGGATTACGTCCTAAAGGTTTTGATTCTAAGAGATCATGTTTACACCAAGGGATGGTTAGTATTCATTTATACATGGATTCTAGTTATATTTATCAAGAATACAAGAATTGGTTTTCTATCTATTCAAGTTTATCAGATTTTGAACAAGGGCAACTTCATCAGTGGGTATGCTTTTTCTATATTAGCTGGTTAAAATATATTCTATTCAGGATAAAAGTGAACCACTTAGCTGTCTAAAACTAGTTATAACGGTATATCTTTACCCATAGATACATCACACTTTAAAGGTATGCTAGATGAATGTAATAAACTGATAATAACATAAAACTGGTCATCTTGTTATCTATTATCTATGTTTCTATTTGTCATATGTCATTTACACATCGGTTTTCTACCATGCATTTTTAGTTTTTTCCAACAATTTAATGTCAATGAGGATTTGAGCTTTATCCTTTTGTGTAACTTCTATATTAACAATATAACACTATAATAAAACCTAGGTCTAGTAGTAATCATGATGACCGTAGCTGTAAACATAAGAGGTAATCAGTTTAGTTCGTACTATTAAACATTTGAATGTTTTTTTAGAGACATTAAATTATAATATACCTAATATAAATAATAATAATAGTATTTTTTAACTTTAAATAAATACTGGCATATTATATTGTAATACGTGTATTTTGACTTGGGATTAGATTGTGATGTGTATTATTAAATATACTATAATTCTGCATTTATATATTTATTCACATTTTAAGTAAGTATAAAAAAATTGCAATAGACCTCATATTATGACGTATAGAAACGTATAGTAGACTGCTTATGACAGTGACATGTAGAAATATATTGTAGACTGCATGCTATACAAACAAAAATACCATAGATCTTAGCTTTTGCCTAGAAAGTTGATGATGTCCTGCAAGTCAGTGCACATCAACAAAAGTGTTCACTCTTATCTTGAATAAAATATAGCACATAATATATTTAAAAGTACAATAACAATATATATATATATATATTGTTAACATTGTTTATACAGATTTTAGGAGTTACCAAAAGACTACATTTCATGAAAACAGAAACATTTCTTACACATATCATAATACCTATCTTAAACCCTTCACCAGATTATTGCCTTTTGAAATATTTGACATATTTAACTAAAGTGAGTATTTTTTTTTTTTTTAATTAAAAATAATTATTTAAAATGTCATTTTGGTGTAGTATCTTGTGGAAGACTGTCAAATTATAGTTAGCCACTTACATAGTTGGGATAAAATAGTTATACAATTGGCTACATTATTGGATCATGTACGTTGGGACATTCACAACTATTCACCTATTAGAGTTGAAATATGTGAATCGATCATTTCCACTATACAGCCTCTTCTGCACCATAATATACGTTCAAGATCAATCGATTTAGGTCTTTTAGGTAAATTATATATATTTTAGATTATATTATCGAAGATATTAATTTAAAGATTCAATTATTGACATTACTTTATATAATAAAAATTATTGTGTATATTACATTTATAGGGAGGACAGTACAAAATGTCAAACAAAGATTATCAGGGTTACACTTAATGACTCGTTCTCATTTTTTACGTTTGTGGACATCTGAATATATTACAATTGATGGAATGGATGAACAATTGATTATGACCGTACATTCACAGAGTCATATTTCATATTCAAATTTGAATAAATCATCAACTCAAAGAGCCCAAGAAGAATTTATTTTTAGCATTGCAACAGTAATTTTCTTATTAAAAAATATATTATATTAGTTATTGGTTATTGAAATATTATTGAATATAATAACTGAAATATAAAAAATCAATCATTTAATTCTTTGTTTAAAAAAACCAATATGATTTTTACTTTAACAATGCTGAAATTTAAATATATGATGTACATTTCTAGTGGTTTTCATAATTTTATATTTTATAAAATTATCAAGATTAACATATTATAGTACACAATTTAAAACTAATTAAATATGAATTGTAATTATTAAGACAAGGATTTATATGCATTAGTATGTCTTTTTTTTACAACTCCCTTTTACAGATTTGATTACTTAATAAATCACTTTATAGCAATACATAGTATGATCTTTTTTATGTAAATTGTTGTTTATTTTAATTATACAAGCTCTTAATTTCAATTTCATAAAATCATTGACAAAACTTTGTTAAAACGTATTGAATATAATAAGTATTTATTTAAATGCAAAACTAATAAAAAATATTTAGCTTACATATAATGTAATTTAATTCAATCTATTAAACAATTCAAGATGTTTCTCTTCACTTAATTTAGAAATTATTGATAAATTGTTTATTTTGTATTTTAGTATATTCCAACAAAATAAAATACGTATTTTAATACTTTACATTGCATATAAATCCTAGCCCTGACAAATCACTTTTATAAAATTTCTTTATATCTTTTTAATAACTTACTGTGAAATCATTTGATTTTATATTTATTATTAATTATGTTTATTTTTATAAAAAATTAATTTTTGTTACTATAGTTTATGCCAAAGTTCACATCGTATGAAATGAAAAGTTTCATAGCAAATTATTTAAGTTCAGCTAAACCTCCAAACCTAGTTGATGCATCATATTTCTTATTGGATTGTATGATGAATTCTGTGATGAGAATTATCGTTTACTTGAAAACTGCTACACAAAATGAATCTTCCGATAACAGATGCGAATGGAACTATGTACATCGTGCTATTGTGGACTTTTTTGCTGCTGTAAATGTAAGTATAATTTATTTATTTAATGTATAGAACGTATATAATGTAATTCATTACCTCACCTCATACATTTTGAATAATATTATTTTATATAAATGATAATTACTGAACTAACAAAATTGTTATGAATATTTATTCTTATTAAAAGTTTTATAAATTTGTTTTTTTATCTTAAATAAAATATAAGAAAAGAGTAATAATATCAATGTGTAATATTACAACATCTTGATAAAATAACAATATCTTGATATTTGATACATTGAATAGCATAGCATTACCCCATTTAGTTATTTATGGAATTTTGTGAGTAAATAAATATACTAGTAATTTAATACTATTACTTTTTCGTATAGTTAAAAATTATTTTTCTTAACAAAGTAATACATTTAATAAAATACTAATATTATGCAGTTATATATTTGTATAATGTGATACATTTTTTAGTTTATATTACTCTTATTAAACTAATAAAATATTTTATCTTTAGGCGTCAAAAATGTGTTGCATATATGATGAAGATGTTAATGTTAGCTTGGCAATCAACACTATGACTAAGATTATAATGGTAATAAAACAGGTTGCTGATAGAGAAATGTCGTCTTTAACGGCTATGTTATGTCGCTTAATTGAAGTAACACAATCACGAATGACTGTTGAAGAAATTTCAAAAATTTTGTCTCTGTTAGCTTCTATAAAAGCTCAAGACTATAAAGATTCATTGAAAGCTATTATGCAAGGATTAATGGATAAACTTTTACACAAAAAACAACTTAATGTTGGTAAAGATAATATGTGCAAATAAACAATATTTAATTTTTTGGTACTCTTTTAAATATAAACATACATTATGAATGAGTAAAAAAGTTTTAGTATTTTAATATTAAATGATATTTTTCAATTATTATTACATACATTTGTTGTTTCACATGTTTATAGTTAATTATTATTATTTTTATTTAATAATTTGTTTTCCTAATTAGATCTCATTGATAAGATAACTAATAAGGGTTGACAATGAGCGAGGTTGTTATAAATATAATAACAATTAATAAAAAGTCACAACACTTAAATTAATTACATATTAAGTTGAATATGTCTAAATAATAAAACCTTAAAATATTTGTCTTTTATACTTAGCTACATATATAATTAAAAATATTGGGTTATAACTTGTAAATAATCATCATTTTTAAATATGTATGAAATTATATTTAAGTAATCATTCCATTAAATATTTAAGAATTTTGTTAATCCTTATGTATAAATATATATTGAAAAATATATTATGTTTTAATGTGCTTTAACTGATTATTGTCGTTTATACTATTACTTTTTTGATATAATATTTGTCATATTTTTATGTTTTTATATATTATTGAATTATTCAGCATTTCTTTTATTATGTTATAAATTGCTTGTTTAAAGTTCCTAAATTAATATCAGCAGTTTAAATTTAATAAATCAAATATTATATATTAAAAATGACTTCTTAAACTATAAAATTTACAGTTGCACTGGTATTCTTATATTGCTTATATTATGTGTACAATTAGTGAACTTTGAAAATTTATAAATAACTTGATTTTCTTGTGTAAACTATAAAATATTATCAATATTAATTTTAATCCATACTTTATTTTTGTTACATAACCTATTATTGTATCAAATGATGCTGATTAATAATAGTGGCCATAGTAGATAACAAAATTAACTAACTTCGAAAATTATTTTTAATCTAATCTATTGCTGATAAGACATTGTAATGACATACTATTAACATTTTTTTGTGGTTCTATTTTTGTTAATTATTATTTTTATTTAGTATCTTAAGTTTATAATTAATGATTTAATTATAGTTTCAATATAAAAGGTAAATGGCAAAAATATTTATTAGTACTAAAACATGCCTACTGGGAAAAAAATCAATTTTAAACTTGTAAAACTGCATTATTGTATCATCATTTTTTAATATATAAAATATTGTTAGTTATATTACTTCTTATTATAATGCTTAAAAGACCACAGATGACAATTGGAGTATAATTTATTTTCATCATAATTTTATAATTGATTATTATTTTGTATTATAAAGCAAAAAATAGATTTACTTTAACTAAATTATGGTTTAATACGACTAAACATGAATATTTATTTATAATTTTATGTGTTTTACTTTGGTAATTCTTAAACTTTTCATTTGAGCAATAGTATTACAAATAAAACATTAATAACTAGATTATTATAACATTTTCCCTAAAAATAGTATATATAATTATATATAAGATAAATATAAATAATGTGTATTATAAATAACAATTATTTTTTTGTATCAATTCTTAAATTATTGTGATGCATAAGCTGGGGTTAAGTTTTAAATTAACGAAATAGTTTTCTATATTGACATTAAACAGTCTTATCCATATTTAAAAGTATTTACTAGTGTATTAATTATTAATTTGTTTTTAAAACTTCTTGTTTACCATCAAATTAAATAAATATATTTTATCATTTACTGATTATTATTTTATTTTTTTATTTTTTTATTACTATTTTATTATTATTATAATTAGAGCCAACAATTATATATCCTAAAAACCTATAAAATATGTATGCAGTTATGCCCTGAAAATTACTAAAATATGCTTTAAAAAAGTGTTAGAAGTTTTAACTTTTGTAATTTTTAAATTATTTATTCAATTTATCAATTTAATAATGTACCACATGAGTATGAACCAGGATTGATGAGTACGAAAGGTACGATAAAGTATAATATTACGTATTTATGTGATATTGTTATGCAATACCAATTGGACATTTCCGGTTATCGATTAAAATTAGTTATCTTACCTATTTTTATCAATAAGTTCAATTATTATCCATAACTTTTATGAGTGAAATAAATAATTAGTGATTCTTGATTTTTCAAGTCTTAAAATCATAAATATGCAAAATAAAATTTTATATACAGCATCATTAGGTTATGAAATAAATGTTGGTATAAACTAGCTATTTTTTACCAATCAATAAAAATATGTGAATGCATATAAGTGTTGCCCTTAGTTATAATAATGTACAAGTATTATAAATATTAATATAATTTATAAAGTTGAAACAAAAAACTGTACGTGTAACAAGTACGCGCGGATGAAGTGAAACTTCTTTCAGTCATGCAACTGATATTAGGTGTGTATTGGAATAAAATAAAAAGAACACACTTAACAATTTTATTTTCAATAGAACTGTATTTTTTTAATTTTTTTAATTTTATAATTTATTATAATAAGTAATTTTTTATTATTTATTTTTAACTAATAAAATAATAATAATATTAATAAAAGACCATCGTCTTTTTTTTTGTACCCTCTGTAAAGAAGTTTCACTTCAGTTAGATTTCATCCTTTCTATAATATTATTTAAATATGATAATTATTATTTTAACCCCTAATATAACAAGAATTTTATAATAATAATAAAATGTGTTATACATTATTAAAATATTTTTTATCAATCATTAAAAAAATTGTAAAATTGTAAATGTATATGATTGTTTTGAAAATATGTGTTATTATTTTAAAATCACTATAATTTAAGAGCACCTATTATAGATTACCCTTTATAGATATATTATCTTATTTAAAAACATAAATGTCAAATTTCATGAAATTTAATAAAATAAAATAATTCAGAAAGAAGTCATTGATAGAAATTATGTAATAGTAATTATTTGTATGTTTGTATTATTTGTAGGTATCTGGTGATTACTTGTTAAATAAAAAGGTTTACTTATAATACGTTAGTCATCAAAATACATTAATGATAAATTTTAACAGAGCTGTCTATTGGTGAAAAATAATTCTTAACTTTTAATAAAAAAAAAAAACAAGTAAATTTTCTTACATATTAAAATAATTTCAGTGATATATGTTATAAAATTTTGACAATTACAAAATCTTAAAATTTGAATTTTAAAAACAATTTGTTAGTTTTAGTATGAAATACATATAAGCAGTATTATATACAATTTTCAAATCTTTACTATAAAAATTAAAGATTTTATATAAAAATACTGTAGTTAGTAATTTTTGTGGTTTTGACAAATATATACAAAATGTATACTTTTATTAAATGTATATGTAAAAAATTTTTACTGAATTTTTAAAAAAATTAACCAGATATCAAAATAGTTAATATTTATATTAATTTTTAAAAATTTGACCCTTTAAATATTTTTTTTATTAACATTCATGTAAAAAATATTAAAAATTCAACATTTCTATAAATAGCTTAAAAAGTTTTAAGATATTTTGAAAATTTTAAATATTTGGCGAAAATTTCGATTGTGTCCGGAACTTTTGACAGCATGTAACTTAATACAAAAATAATTTAAAAATTATTATTAAATATTGTATAATATTCATTGTATACTTGGGCATATTTGCATATCAACATTTAGATTACGTGAAATGTTAATAATACTGTAATTATTGAAGATCTAATAAAGTTCTTATTATATACATTTATATAATTTTAAAGAATTGTTTTCATTGACGAGGGCCTACAACTACCTATGTATTGGCTCCTGGGTCCCCGGAGGTCTTAATCCGAGCTTGCTATAGTATCGAGTATCAACAACCAACACACCGACTGGAAATTCTAACTCACCCGACTATATTGAGGCATTATGAATGACTAATTATTATCATTATATTATTATGCATGATGTATTGTGATACTATTGAGTAGATACTGTGACAATGTGACGTTGTAGATCATCAACTGGTAAAATGTATATAAATGTAATAGTGTATTCTGTATTCTGTATTATATATATTATGCATATGCCATATTATACATTTTAATTTCAACAGGAATTCTAGGGACGTATTGTTTAATTTGGAAAGTATAACATCATTGCCCTTATATTATATGTTCCTGTGGTCAAAGTGTTATTTAAATCTTGTATAAGGTCATTGGTAATTGGTATGAATAAATATTTGTCATTTGTTAGATTGTGTTGTTTGTTTTATAGATCATCATTATTCGGCAAGTTTCTTACAATACAAACATATTATATTTAAATAAATATTGTTTTACTTATATGAGTTATGACATAGTTACTTGTATTATTACTATTCTACAGCCCAGTGAGCCGCGTACTACGGTTATTTAAAATAAATGTATAAATATTAGTCAATCTAATTATGCAAGGGCTTATATTTTATGCCAATAATACGAATCAATACAAGTTTACGGAGCGTTCGGCAGTTGGCAGGATTATCACAAAAACACAGTGGAATTGTGGAAATACAGGCACGGCGCCAAGAGGCGGCGAGGTATTGCTCTACCCCCCTCCCCACTGAAAAATATGTACGATATAATAAAGTCATAAAACATTATAAATTATAATAATTGAATTAATTAAGTTTGAACAAATAACATCTTAGGTTTTTCTATCATGGATTAACTATTTACTAGTATTGTCTAATAAGGAACAAATTTACAGCAATTTCAATAAAATATGTTTTGAAATTTGTAAAAAATCTTTTATTTTTTTATTGTTACCTTTATTGAGTACTAATTACTAGATGAAAATAAACAAACTAATGTATCACAAATCGTTGCATTATAGTTGAGTTAAACAAATTCATCTGTTCACTACTAAACACAATTACTTTAATTTATATTTATGAAATGTAAGTAAAAAAAACATAATCATTCATTCACAAAGGTATGTAATATTAAAGTAATAAAAAAATTGTCATTTTTGTGCACATCATTATTAATTTATAGTTTTTGAAGGTCTGTGATTAAAAATCTTCTTACATAAGGTACATAAAAAATATTTGATATAATTATTCTTAAAACATTTTTAATTATTCAAAAGTTTGTACTATATAGCTAATAGCTATATTATGTTATGTTATATGATACGAAAATATGTATATTTTATTTAAATAACCTCATTCAGATTGCTGAAAAAACCTTAGCCCGTGTAAAAAAAATATTTGCCCCACTCTGCCTTCCCTGGAAAAAATTCTAGTGCCGTGCTTGTGGAAATATTGTGACTCAGCCACTCAGGTTAATTGTAAACAAGTATGTATTTAACAAATTAAAAATTATCAAAACTTGTCTACGTGCTTCATTATCTAATGATCGATTGAATGCTTTTTTATTAATATCTGTAGAAAAAGAAATATTAGATGATTTAAAGTTTGAAGATATTTTGGAGTTTTGGACATTATTAAAAACTCATCCAATACATTATCTAAATTATTATCGTACACATAATTACATAAATATATAATTATAAGATTTAATTTTTCATACTGCTACTCGGTGTTACTGTTTTATACCTATGTATTGATATATTTTACATTTTCTTTGTAATCAACACAGAAAAAGTTCCTAAATCCTAATTCTTATAAAATGTTAGTGAAGGTAGAAATACTATTGAGAACAATTTAATATTTTGTTAGTTTAAGTTGGCCGTTAAATGTGGGAAATTGGGCCGATTGCATACAGAGAATAATGGGCCGAAACCTTTCCAGTCCGGCCCTGCTCGTATATAAGTACATATTATGACCAACATTTTTTTTAATATAAATACTGAAAATGTATAGTCAATTAACTTTATTCACCACTATAAAATGTTTCTATTTTAAAAAAATGCTTGGGGTCCGGACCCCTGAACTCTCGTTCAGTTACGGCTTTGCATAGGGCCTACAATTGTATTAATCAGAGCCTGATGATAATAAATATTTATAAAACATATTTTTGCTATTCATATTATTAATTAATTAAATAATATATAGGTAAGTAATTTTTTGATTTTTCAAATTTCTGTAACAAATTAAAACTTTTTAAATTACAACATAATAATAATTAAAATTATTCAAGGAAAAATAATAATTTTCATTTAAAAATCCAATTTAATCGAAATTAAAACTTCAAATCACTAAAAATATTTTACCAATTTGGAATGTTATTTTACTATTATACTAATGTATGAAAAATCTTTTATTACATTTTTAAAAATGTATCATTAAATAATTAGGGCATTAGCCATTAACTATAGATTATAGTATCATAGAATATAGACTATAAGAACGTTTTGAAAACATTTGTATTTTATTTACTACTATATTTCAATATTCCACGCAGTTTGCAAAATTAGCAAACTTTTAAAGTTTGCAATAGCCCACCACTCGAGACTTGAGTTTTTACAACGATTTTGTAATTTATTTAGGTACTACAATTTGATATGAAATTTTCATAATATACTAGCATAATTTTGTAGTTAATTTATTATAAGTCAATATTTTATTTTCAGAATTTGCTAAGAAAATATATCATATATATTTTTTCTACCCCAAACTAGACGAACATTTTCTCATTTTGGTAGATCGATTTTCTTACGCTATGTTAGTTTTGTCTCTATTATTAAAAAAGATCAATACTTGGACACAATTTGTAAATAATAATAATAATAATAATAATAATTTCATTTAATAAAAACAAATTTTACTCAAAATAAGAAAATTCAACCGAAAAATTATGATGAATACTGATAAGTTGACAAATTATAGTTGTACGATTATACGTAATAGTTTGAGATCTTTAGTTTTAAAAGAGATATTAATAAGTCAATTTTTTTACTCTTCTCAACACAAAATCATTTAAAAAAAATAAAACATGTAAACTCTGAAAATTGCGTATCATATTTTAGACAATTAATTATAATAAGTTCGAGCAAGAAGAGGTGAATTTTTCTGAAAGTTCCACTTTAACAAATAACAAGAACTCTAAGAAAACTATAGGTAGGTATTTAAATTATAAAAATTATACATCAAATAATAGCAAATGAATTACAAAATGTTTGAAATTATCGTAAACTTTTATTGTGTATTATAGGTAATAGGTATATTAGATTTTCAACAAAAACTACCTCTCAAAATTAAAAATTGGAGTATCTTTACATTTTATAGCTCTTAAAATTGACGTCAGAAACTTAAAAAAAACCAACGCATATCATTGTAAAACTAAAATATTCACAAAAATACAAATATACCATAATAAGCGATAGCTGATAGGTAGGTACATGTAAAAATGTTAGGTATTGTTATAAAAATTGATTAATTGGTAATTGTTATTAATTAATATTTATGTTTATTGTGGAAGTATTACATCACCTAAGTATTACATAAATAATAAAAATATGTAAAATTATTATTTATTTTAAAATAAAATCCATTTTGGTCTACGCCAATTGTTGTATTGTACGTATTATATTCGATATTATGGCTTTATACCTACCGACGATTATACATTATAAGTAGGGCTCGAATTTATATGTATTTATGAAACCAAAATATGTACATAAATATGTGCTAAAAAACTCATAATACTAATATGATTAGTAAATTTTTTTTAAAAAACGTATTAAAAATTATAAAATATAAATAAAAAAAAGCTAAAAAATAAAAATATTAATTATCTTGATTACAAATTATGATGACATGTATTTTTAAATTTTCAAACTCAAAAGAACATAATAATTAGCGACATTTAACCAAGTTTACAATTTTTGTGGAGGAAGCTTAAATCTGGGTACATATTTTTAAATATTTCGATACGGCTAGGAGCTTTTAAAAATATCTTTTTAACGGTAGGTATTAATTTATCTATTTTTGTAAATTTTGATCGAGTGGTTTCTGCTATTCGATGAAATGCGCGTGCTAAATACGTTAAATAGATCACTTAGTGAACAAATTGTCGAAATATCTAGGAAAATTTATATAAATTATTATTTTGAGAAATATGTATAAACATGTACTTATGGCAAAATATGTAAAAACACTAAAAACATGTAAAATAAAATATAGTTAATTTCATTGAAAATTTCTCGAAACGAACTTATCACTTACCTAAATTAATTTATCAAGTCACAGTAAAAATATGTATTTACATATAAATCCGAGCCCTAGTTATAAGGTGTGACACAGAGATCAGTGATCACATTGGGCCTACTATCTCATTTATTCTGGTGCGGAAAGGGTATCACGAAACCTTGAATAATAGTTATAATATTTTTTACAAGATATTTTTGATGAACATCAGTAATTGTGTGTCAAATGGTCGTGGGACCGTAAAATCCATTAATATCTTGGGATTTTGCATATCATTCGAAGCGTCTACCGCACGACATACTACGGATGTCAGACTGTCTGTTTATTACATTAAAACCGAGACATTTTGTATTAACCATAAATAAACCAAAATGTAATATTATAATTATTTATAAAACTATTTTTGCGTTACGTAATCTTGTACTTAATAAGTGTTGTATAATAATAAAATTTGTAACATGTATATCATGTTACATATATCATGTTTGTAACATTATTCTTTACTGGTTATTTATAAATTTATATTCAATGATTATCAATCATTGAAAATATACTGTTTGTATTTAATGTTAAAAAAATTATTAACAGTGTTATAAACACATACTCACAAATACATACATATATATATATACAATAATTAATAATAATAAATATAGATGTAATAAATAATCGTCAAATTTTAAACTTTAATTATTATCATTAACCTATGGTAAGCATATGTTCTATATACAATCAATACATTAGCGTGTGTACAATAAACTTCTAGAGCGCAGCACTATGCTAGATTCGGATTTTTACCGTGATAAAAACATCATTCAAGCGTTACCTTGCCAAACCTATTATTCTAAGACCGTGGTACATTTCAGCTCAAATTTACAATATAAACGGTATAGGTATGTAAAGTATTCAGAACGAAAATGATTGGTAACCACTGGTAAAGAAAGCGATTCAACCAATCACTGGACTAAAATATTTTTCAAGAAATCACGTTTCATGATAAGCTGTGAAGGCGCCTTAAATTTAGTACAATTTTAAATGCAAGAAATCTGCAATTTTAAACAGTGCAAAAACAGATATCCGGTGAGCGAAATATGCTTTTTGGAATACAACTTTAAGTACCTGACATGTGCGTTTTATAGGTAAGAGATTACATTATTAATATTTTTTCATTTAGATAATTATAAACTAGGTACCTATGAAATCTGTTCATATACAGTTTATATAGTACAAATAAGCATAAAAAAATAGAACAATTATAAACAGTAGCTTGAAGATGTGAAGGAAAAAAAACCATTCATAGGTATGAATATTAGTTAATAAGGTCTTAGGATTTATATTTTAAATTTAATATATAAGGTCTCAGCATCATTGTCACTTGAGCAACCTCGGGGATTAGGGATAGAGATAAAGAGTAGCTTGGCTGTTTCAGTGAATGTAGGAATATAGAGATGTATGTAAAGAATATGATTTGAAATGTATGGGGGAATAATTATTTAATTATAATTTAAAAATTTGGTTTCTGCAGGCTGCAGCATGATTAGGTAAATTTTTATAAGACAACCGAGGTTTTAATACCCGTGGAATTACATTTTTTTGTTTACTTATTTTGGTATACTTTTTGAGTACTGGTCATTGGAATGCTTCAATCATGAGATTTTAAAGGACCATATCTTGTATTCTATTATCAGTTCATAAACATTTAACCCATTCAGACTAGGTACTTTATAGTACATATTATTCTATATTAAGTGATAATAAAAATATATTTAAAAGTTTCAATCTAAATGTCTAATTAAAAATTATTAGCACTTAATACAATTATTAGAGAAATAGTTGAAATCATTTTATTTTAGAAAATATTATTTTTAGAAATGATGAAGTTCACCACTTTGTTAAAGATAATACATGTATTAAAATCATATAAATGTAATTTTTTATTTGATCTTGAACAAAATTTGTTTTTATTTAAATGAATAAAAATTAAATAAAAATGATAGACAATTTTATTAACGAATTAACAAAATATTGAACTAATATTGATAATAAACATAAAAATAATTTACATCAAAATTGAGAAACAATATTGTTTATCTATCTTGATAATATTTCATCAGTCCTATTAAAGTAGGCAGGTACTGGATACAGTCTTGTACAATGTATTAAATTATACAATAGTATAGATATAACCGTGTACACAAAGTTACATTTTAAGATTTTTACTATGCAAGTTATAGATTAAATTTAAAAAATGTAATTCATAAACATAAATAAAGTAATTTTAACATTGATTAAAGACATAATATTGTCAAGTAAAATCAATTCAATCAATTATATTTAACAATACTATCAGTTCTATAGCCCTCATACATGTAGACAACCACAGAAGGTATTTGTATTACATTATTGTACTACACGTAGTAGAGAATTAATAGTAGTTAATCAATAATTATTGATACTAATTTTGTTTTTGAATACATGCTATTTAAATTTAAATCAAGTATAGGTATCTGCAAATAACGTATTTTAAATAAAAACTAATTCAATTATAAATAAATGATTAGCTTAATGAAATATCAATTGTTTGTAAATTAATATGTTTTTATAGAATTACCATTATACATATTACAGAATAAAAATCTACAGAATTTTAGTACATATACTTATGAGCATAATCAAAAATTCATTTAAAATAAACTTGCAAAATTTGCTTGAACTTTATACATCTTAAGAATAAATTTGTAAAGTCTACCACTTTACATCAAATATATTTCAATATATAGGAATACAATATGTAAGGTACCTTCCTTAGGTCCCACAGCAGTATTAAATTGGTAAAACAATAATATAGAAAGAGGTAAAAATATATAGATTTTAAAATAAAACATTAACACTCATGTGTTCAAGATCACAACAAAAATGTTTTATAAATAATATTTCAAACAAAAAGTACAAACACATCCAATATTAAATAAAATTTTAACTTTTTGTACAGAAAAAAAAAACACGGAATATTATGATAATTTATTTAATAATTTAAAAAGAAAAACACTTCTAATATAAGATACTTCACTAATAATTCCTAAAAAAAAATTTTAAATGTCACTTACTTATACAATTTTAATTATTTACACATCTTGTATGATAAATTATAAAATGATTGCTTATAAAATTAAAAGAAATTTATCAGCAGTACACTTATTTTGTTTATTTTAATATTAATGATAACTTTTTAACAATTTTATTAACATTTTTCAATAAAAAAAACCATGATGTAATTAGCAAATTATGAACACTGACAACAGTATTCATTTTACAATTGAAAATGCCATTAAATGGACATTAAATTAAGTTCAAGTTTTTCATCAAATAAAAAAATAAACAATGACAATATTACACATACAAACCAAAAATATGCTTAAAATATAAGTACCAAAATTATTTTATCCAATTTTTTAGTTATATAAATACAATTTAATTTTTTTTAATACTATAAATTATAAGTAATCTTTCAACATAAATTTTGTATAAATTCTACATAAAAAAATGATGAGTTTTCGTGATGGCCATTTGGCAAAGTACAATTAACATATATATTTCCAAATATTTACTACAATCCTTATTTATAAAATTGTATATAAAGTTAAGGAAAGAAACAAAATAAGAATATGTTAACTACTGAGCACGGTTATAAAATATTATCAGTAGAAAGTCAATGCAAGTCTAAATGTTCTTCATTATAAAACCTGTAAGAAAATAAAAATAAAATAATTAATAAAATATTAAAAAAAAAAATTATCAATAAATGTTCTACAAAAAATATGTTAATATAAAATTTAACTCATTATTGTTAATTTCATCACAAATAAAAGTAAACCTTTGGCTTCAAAATATTTCAGTTATCTTTTATTTTATATACAGTAATAAAGAAAAAATATTTAATTTTTCAAACTAATTTTAGTTTCGACTAAGCAAAAACGTTTATAACTTTTGTAAAGAATACGTAAAGAAACAAATATACAAGATTAAAATTAAATACAATTGCAGAATAAGTGATTTAAAATTTATTATTACTATTTATTTATTAAAACTATTTTTTTAAACAAATTATCTTGCAAATTAAATGATAAGCAAGTTGATACAATAACATTTTCAAAAAAATGATGATGAAAAGTACAGTTAAACCAAGAAATACACTTCTAGTATGTATTATACTATTATATTATGATGCCAAATCAAAATACATATTTAAAATATCATGAACTTGTTATAGAGTACAACATAAAATAAAAACTTGATAGATAGGTACTCTTTATGATTGATTGATTATATATTTAACAGATAAGCAACGGTGAAGGAATATTGGGATTGTCAAGGGACATGATCATTAATATGAACAAATTATTTTTATAAAAATACAATTTTATTTTATATAACGTGATTAATGATATAATATTATAAATAGAAAATTGAAGTTTTATTTACAAAATAGTTTTATTACTATTATAAATTTATAATTAGTGAAAACATTACAGTATATGAATGATATATAATAGACTGACAACAAATAACAGTGTAAAATGACATATCTTGCAATTTGTTTTGTTTAGAAAAACTAGTATATAATTAAGGAATTTTAAATAATAATAAGTGATGTACAAAAATAACATGGTAGTACTGGGTCATGTAAAAAGTGTTTAAGTGATAATTTTTATAATTATTTTCAATTTTGTAAACACACTCATATAAGATTTTTTCTGTTTGTTATCACTTTTTGAGGTAGTAAAAATGCTTAGATTTAAACTTCAAATTAATAAAATATATTACAGTGACTTATTTCTTAATAGTCAATAGTAAGGATTGCTTAATATATACTGTATAGCAGAGCATTTATCTACTTTCTTTTTTTATTTTAAAAGGTATTTATTACTGTATATGTGTGTGTGTGTGTTGTAACCTTAAGAAGCAGTAACAAAGCTTAAATTTTCAACTTCGATATATTTTCCGACAGGAAAGTAAATCTACTTGATACTTTAAACTTTAGATGGTTAAAAGTAAAAATGTTCTATATACTTTTAATAATAAGAAGAAAAAATTAAAATAAAATATATAAACTTGATAATTTTTAATGGACATTTGAAGGTAAAATGTTGACCAAATTACATATTTTGATGATGTTAATTATGTTGTTGTTATAATTTAAAAACATTATTCACGATAATAAAAACTTACACATATATTTTGAATTTTTGCAATACATAATGACATAACAATTTTATTAATCTACCGTTATACCAATATTAAAATAAATTACTAAAACAGTAATAAATAATTCAAATTTAATTAATTAACATATCTAATAACCCATACAACACCTAGCTATACAGCAGAATGGTACTCACTACTTTACAACCCTATTTTCCTTACAACACTAAAAAATTTGAAAACAAAATTATAAAATTTTAACAAAACATTTTTTGTATTACGACAACAAATGGCCAATGTCAATATAAAAGAAGTTTTACTTGCTTTTTTATATCTATGTACATAAGTTATTGTGAATGTTGGTATATTGATTAAATTTTTACTGTTAGTAAATATTCACTAGTGAATGTCGACATTAATAAAAAGATAATGGTGAATGTTGGTAATGCTGATATCTATTATTTAATCTAATTTGGGGATAACGGAAGTTACAAAAGTTACAATAATAACACAGTACCTTATACTAACTAGTACCTATGCAGTATAAGGTATTGTACAAGTTGTCAATTTTGATAAAATGTTTAACTACCTTACCCAACTACTCTTATTATATCTGGATCACTTCCATGTTATGCTTCCTTAAAAATAATTTTTTGTTTAGTAAAATAATCATAATTTAAATAATAATAATAGTTTGTTAATTTAATTTAACATATGTTATTTCTATTTTATATTATATATTCAACTATAGTGCCATAATAATATGTGCTAATACATACTTTTACCAAAACCATGTTGTGAATGTCAACACCCACTAGTAAATGTTTATATTATTTTAATTTTTAACATTTACCAATTTATAAGGTATACTAAGACATTCACCATTTACCAATGCGGACGTTCATAATATCACACATACCAATGATAGAAAAATCAACTAATAGTACCTATTCAGTCAACTTTAATTACTATAGCATTGCTTATCTGATTAATATAAATCAATGATACAAATTTTTTTTTTTTTTTTTTGAGATAGTAATATATATCTTTTATTTCTTTCATTTGTATACAATAACAAATGATAAATAATAATATAGGTACCTATAAGAATTAATTATGTCGGAGATCATTATTTTTTAATCAATACTTACAAATAATGGCAAAAATTAGGACACAACTGTTGATAACTGGTCCACATTTGGTGCATTGTCATCAGCTGATACACTTATATTATCAACTACATTGTCGGCAGCTTTATCTAGCTCCTTTTCAACTTGTTCAACAATTGGTACATCATTGTTGGTGGTGATGGCAGTTGTAGTAGTTACAGCTTTTAAATCTGTTTCAACATGGTTAGTATCATCAAGGAGAACTTTGATAGGTTCTAAGGCCTCTTTTTCTGTGATTGATTGATCACCATTTGTAGACTTGACTTGTTCATCAGTATCACCATTTGGTGTTACAATATCTTTAGTTGCTACACAAAGTCCAATATCGTTATTTACAATGTCTTCCACCGACTCAACTGTTTTTTTTTCATTGTTTTTACCATTGCTATTTTCCAAAGCTACTGGTTCTTGTTTAGGCTCATCTTGAGATACATCATTCTCCGGTTTTTCAGTTATTTCAGGATCTTTTATTTTAATAACTTCTTCTGTAATTTCAGATTTTTTATCTTCAATTTCCACTGACGTTTTATCCTTTTCTTTTTCATCGTTAGTAACTGGAAGTTTTTCAACAACTTTTTGATCTTTAGAATCTTCAAGCGATACATCAGTCTTCTCCTCAATTGTTGGTAAATCTTTTTTCTCATCAGATGATGGTATCATATTGGTTTCAACAATATCAGCATCCATTGGTGAAATACCAGAGACATTATTTTCAACATCCATTGGTGAAATACCAGAAATATCATTTTCGACATTATCAACATTGTTAGTTTCATTTTCTCCTGGATTATCAACCTTATCAGAAGATATCTTATCTTCAGTTTTAGTTTTTTTAGCTTCAGGCAATTCAATTGTTTCTTCAGTAGTTTTACGTTTTGATCGTTTAGGTTTTTCAGAACTCTTTAAAGTCTTTTTTACAGTAATTTCTGTTTTTGGTGTAGTCATTATGCCTCTTGCAGCCAACCTTGAGCTTCTTCTTCTACCATTATTGCCTTCTTGATCCATTTTGTATGGTATCTATAAAAATATATGAATAATTAAAAAAAATTAGGTGACCATAAAATATCAAATTATTTTTAAACAGATACATAAATTAAGTATGTGAATATTTTATATATAGTAAAAAATGTATATTGAATAGTTCATACATAGTATATTTTGTATAACTCAACAAATAAAATAATTTCCAAACAAATAATTATTAATATTATTTTTATTGTTGGAATTTTGTCTAAATATATCTATTGATAATCCATTATTACAGTATTAATATCTAAGTAGCATAATTAAAAATAATAATTAACATAGATTAATTCAGTGTTTCCCTACATATGGTCGCGAGATATTTCTGATGGGTCGAGACTCGCAGTGTTTGTAAGCTAATGCAGCTATTTTAATAGTAATATGTGAAACAAACCTAGGCATTACTAGGGGTTGCATACCCATAAAAACAGTTAATTTGCAGGGTTTCCATTACAAAAAGGTTGGGAAACACTCAATTAATTAACTCCATTAAAGTATTTATAAAAAAAACACTTAATGAAATTGAATAACAATGAAGAAATAAACGTAACAAAGCATTTACTATACCTAATTAAAAAATATATCATTGATCAACTACACTATTTTTAGGCAAAAATAAAAATAAACATTGTATGTATTGTAGTTTACTTATTATGAATGCTGTGTCCTAAACACCTTATTTATTACTTACTAACCCATGTAATATTAGGTAGATACAACAATATTAGACAATATTAATAATAATTCCTAGTAGATAAATTATAAAAATGTTTCAATAAAAATTAATTTTATCATTATTTATTATAATAAATTCAAATTTCTGTTACTTAAAGTGTAATTCATGTAGGAAAATAATATCTTTATTAATTAAATATAGTACTACTTACTTGAATAATGAATAAGTACCTAACCTAAACATTTCAAATTTCAGATTTTTTTTTACATATTACAAAAAAAATACCCAATTATAATAAATTTAATAAAAATGATTACATGCCAATATTACTATTTTAATTTATAGTTTTTTCATACACTCAAAGAAAGTAATGATTAAATCAAGAAATTACCTAGATCCCAATTATTGTTATATATAAGACTAATACTTCTTACTATCCGGGAATTAACTCTTTTCATGAACTAGAATTTCTTAATACCTATTATAAGCTACATAAATCTTAGCCAAGATCTTAGCTTAGTTCAAGTAATTATATAAATAGATCAAAACCAAAACGCTAATGTTAAAACCAAAAACGAAGTTCTTGAGAAAAAAATGTAATTCAATGATTATCAATATTAAATTGTTATTTTATTAATTCACATTCAGTAAATAAAATGTAATATGGCTTTTAAACTTTACTTACCAAAATAAATCATATATATAAGAATAATGATAACCAATTAAAGAAAAACAATATTGGTCACTTATGCAATTAAACAAAACTTACTTGTAATTTTGTTTAAATATAAGATAATTATACGAGGAAACTGCTATAAAATGAATATATATTTGTAATAGTAAGCTTAAACAACATAATATAATATAGTACGAAAATGTAATCTAGGCGACTAAAACTTAATATTCATTAAGTACAGTAAAACCTTGATTAAACATCTTAAATGGGACCAAGAGAGTGACAAATAAGAGAAAAATTAATTTTTATATTTATAATTATTATAACCATATTAATTTTAATATTATACATATTAGTGTATTATATAATAGATTAAAATAATTTGAAAAAATGTATTTATTTATATGAATCCCAAGCTTTTTTTCATAAATAAGTTTTTTATTTTTTTATAAGTAGATGTGTACCCATAATAAGGGTGTGCAATATTCTATTTATAATTTACGATATCTTTATGACAGTGGGTGGCGTATAATAGAAGTTGAAAGATGAGAGAACGATGGATAATCAGGGTTAGGTTTGCTTGTTGTGCAAATATGTATGAGCATTGATCAGAAACTATAGGAACTAGGATGTTAATATTTAATGTGAAAAATTGTAATAGGTTAATACATATATTTTATTATCAACAATTTTATTGTAACCAGCAAAAAAAAAAAAAGTGCAATAAATATAAAACAATATAAACAGCAATCCAATCACATAAAAAAAATAATGACGCTTAAAAATCTCATATAAAATGCATACTTGCTAATTGATGTTGTCTATGTCACTAACTTTTAAAATTGATATAAGATCAAACAGTTAATATTTTTGACACGATTAATCTTAAATCAATTCACCAGAATGGTGCTTACAAAATAATATAAAAAATATTTATCTTGAAAAAACTGTTGCTTACATCCTTTTGGCTTGAAACTGTTAATAAATTAAATGTAATTGTCAATTAATGATAGCATTTTGAAGAGATATCTTTTAAAGAAAAAACAGATTGCTTTAGAATCCTTACAACTAATTATATTAATTTTAGTTGTATAAGGTAATACAATTTATTCTAATAAATGGTGGACATACTCAGCTTTAAATTAACACAGATTTAAAACAATTTATCATTTGATGCATTTTCTGAAATGATAAAAACAGGTTAAAACGTGTTAAAACCAAGCATTAAACGTGTTTCAACCTACCGTTTCTCCAACCTACAAATAAATAAAAAAACCATCCAATGGCCTTTGTTGCCACGGATTAATAATAATAAAAAAAAAAACCAAGCATAACATTAAAACACCTGGCTTAACTTATCTGTTCAGCTGAGTTATTGATTTCACTAATTTAATCTTTTTAGTATTAATAGATTTTTACCAGAATAATATTAATGCATATTTATTTGTATAAAATTTAGTTTTAAGATTATACCTAGTTATTTTTAATAAATTATAATACAAACAATTTAATATTGGTATTATCTATTGAAATAACTTTTAAAAAGTGTTTTAAGAGTAAAATAATTTTTTAAATATTTTAAATAAGTATTTTCTAAATACCTACCTAGTTCATAAATAATTGTAGTAAAAGCTCGAGTACAAATATTAATATTGTTTGGTATAATTAGGTTAAATCTTACATAACCTATCACAGTAAGTCAATTGTTTTTATTATCACCTGACATACATACATACTTTTAACTAGGTGAATTAAAATACTAAAAGCAATCAAGTTTCTAAAATCTATTAAAATAAGTATCAAAGATATTTTATTAAATAAGTAATTGATAATACTGTAGAAGGTTCAAATTTTGAAATACTAAATAGATGATTTAAATTAATAAAAATAATATTCAACTTAAATGATAAATATATTGTATATTATTTCTGGCAAACTGAAGACATTTTCAGAAATAAATAACTTAACTAAAATTGTTTAAGTAAAATGATAAAAAAAAAATTGAAATAAGTAACGGTTGATACAAATACAAAACAGCGTTCTTAAAACTAAAAAACCATATATACCTAGATAATGAACAGTAAGTATAGGAGTTAGCCGGGTTTATAGGTACGTCTTCTGTCATGTCGTGTGCTTTTTATTCTGATAGACCATTGCAATTGTGGTAAAAGTGACTAACCATGATTTACCAGGATATTTCCAGTTGAGCAGATCTTAACTTTTCGAAACAGCACGACCGACGATGTAGCTGTAAACCCAACTTAAATTTCACAAAAAAAAAACAGTTTTCATTCAATATATCAAATATGAGAGTACAAAATAACTCAAATTATTTACTAAATACTTATGCAAATATAATGGTAAACAATAAAATAATAATCTACCAACAAAAGCGGCAAAACATAAAATCATAGAGTTATGATGATCGTTTATGCAACAATCATAATTTTTTAAGTTTTTAACAGAAACTAGTACCCATGTCTATGGCCATATGCGTGGGCACTACACAATCACAGAGTCAAACCATTTTTCGAAAACCACTCACCTCGCCACCACCTGTCAACAGAGACACGAGTCGTACGAGTACAACAATGCGCGCGCACCACCACTCCACCCCTCTTCGCACGCAAACAACAACAAAAATAATAACAACATTACGTATACAACATGTTTCAGGCCATCACCTACTGGGAAGCGAGAAGAAATGCCATATTACCATTGTACCGGACGCGGCGTCCGCTGAATCGATTTTCGACTGGACGACGCCGTTTGTACGACAACGACTACTACTACTGCGGCGGCGGCGGCGTCACCCCCCGCACCGTCCGGTTATGATCACAGTAAGACCGTACCCAAAGAATTTCTACGTATGAAAATCGTTTAGAAATAATCTAAAAACATACTTACGCAGTAAGTCAGTAGACGATATTATTTTTATGAATAACGACTGCGTCGGCGGTGAATTCTGGATGTGTATGTGTACAAATACAACTTGTCGGCGGGACTCTTTCTCGTCCGCGGTTGACCGTTTCGGCGGTAATCGTGTCCGCTTAGCTGTGACAACGCTACTACTACGGTTACTTCCTACTACTACTATTGCTGCACAGTGGGGGGGGAAGGACGACGACGATTTGGTCGCGTACAACACGTGCGATACGGTTGATATTGCGAGCCCGGCGAATAGCAAGCGACGATGGCTAAACGTTCAAACGGCGATGACTGGAGGGCAAAATAAATGGCAATGCGGTTGACGATCGCCGAAAAGACGATTGAACTAGTCGACTAGCGATTAACACTAAATGGACTGCTGCTACAAACACTACCGACCGAAGCTTGTACGAATGGTGCGAAGAACCGCTTGGGATTGATAGTAAAACACTGAACAGAACGCACACGGCTCACGCAGTCACACACACACACGCACGCACATACAAGAGTGCGCGCGCCGCTCTCGAACGCGGTCGCGCACGCGTACGACGTACGCGCCATACACGAGCAGGCACACGCGCGCGCAACCATTAACGCGGTCTAGCACGCACGCACACGCACCAGTCAGACGGTACCCGGGTGGGGCGACGGGGTGAAGTGTACACGCACCGAACGGTTCTCCGACTCGACGGCGACGGTTTTATTTTCTACGGTTTTCTACAACGCCGCCGCCTGCGCGTCTGTTTGGCGTCGGTGACCAGGCCGGCCGGCCGGCTCGCTCAGTGCATCCAACTTTCCCGCGGAAACTTTTCCTCCACCTTATCTGATATTCTCTAGCCGAGTCTTTTTTTCGTTCGTGTCCGACTATCGACTTTGGACTTGTACTCAAGAATCAAGATTAAACATATATATGTATAATAATTATATCACGTAGATACGCGTGTTTTGTACTTTCTAATCAATATCAGCCATGTTTATTGCTTGTGCGATTGTGCATTATTATATATTTTGGACATTGCACCGTATACCGTAATTTGTTGTAGCTGATAGTTGTTGCAGTAAATGTAATCGTATCGTTTATAATGACTATTATAACGTGCACACGGTCGTACGATTGTCATTTTTATGTTACGATTTTCACGGTGAGTGTACCTACCTAATTGGGTTTAATTCATCATAACCACCACGCCAAGTATCGCCGGTAATAGATACTATAAACTATATTATGACTTATAAGTCGAATGCCGAGTACCTATGCCCTATTTACCTTTATCAACTGCTGTTCGCACAATGAATATTATTATAATTTATGACTTGTCAGAAACTCCAAACCTGTTGTAACACGAGTTACGACGATTCGAGACACAAAACTAAAAGTCAAGAGCGCCTTCTGTTTATTAAGTTCACGCCGTGCTCGTAGTGCGACTTGAGTTTCTGAAATTACTTTTACTTATGGTAACAGTGCACGAAACAGAGTACTATTTTTATTTTATTTTAAGAACACCCCAACTATAATAAATTATTTTATTTTTATAATAATGTTTACTCCGTTTTTCTGTAAAAATATTTTTCTAGCATACAATACAATATTTTATATTTCCAACTTAAACATTTTATGCCTTATACATATTACGTACGTATTATAGGTACAACTAACGTCCTGTCGCATTTTAAATTATTGCATTATACAGACAACTCTGAGATAAAAATGTAATTTCATGAACATTGGGTATAATTATAAATTATTAAATATTAAACAATTTTGTATTGGGAATATTTTACCTTTTCCGAATTCCGATATACCTCCATAGCTAGCTGCCCCCGTTAGTTGGTATAAATGTATATTCATATATTATTGCCTAGATAGTAGGTACCTACAATCAACATCATACGGCAAGCCAAAAATCTCTCGATCTATTGTTTTTGTAATTCTAATTTGGTATTGCTTAATACTTGTAGGAAATGTATTAAATAATATTAATTTTTTTTATGTTATAAATTATAATATCATATATATAATATAAATTATTTAAATAATTGTTCACTGTGCGAGTGTAAAGTAAGTAGGCGCGTAAAAATCACTACATTTCAGGAAACTAAAAAGGCGTCTCATTTATGTATTGAGATTTGACATAATAGATTTTTGATTTTTTACAGTTCATAGCTGATTTAGGAAGAAAATAATTAATATAATCTATCGTTTATGTTTTGGTAATAAAACTATGTAAAAGATTATTTTCTAAAAATTACATGGCAAAGAAAAAAAATAACCAAAATTGACTTATTTCTTTTTACCCGTGAACCGTGAATTGAATAACGACAAAAATATTTTAAGTAACTCGTGGAACAACCTATGACCTATTATTCTATCATCATGTATTGAACTAAGTATATTTGAATATATTATGTTTTTTTCCTTGTAGGTAGTGAAATAATGAGATTGGGTCAATTTTGAATGAACTGTATACTTATAAGTTATAAATATTTTAATAATTACAACTAAAAGCACTTTTTGCTTGAGTTTTTCACTACAGATATTTAAGAAAAATTTAAATAATAAATAATTATATAAAAATTCAAAGTAGGTAACTAGACTACAAATGTACAAGTGGTCCTCCAAACTATTTCAGTACCAACGTACATTATTGATTAATGATCATTGCGTATACTTGTGAAATAATATAGATAAACAGTTTTGCACTGGAAAAATAATAGTTATAAATACCTATAATGAAATCAAATTATTTTATCCGCCAAAAAGAACAGTACTGTGAAATACCGATTTTACAAGAAAAGTTATCGGGAATTTATAATGATAAAATGTGTTATCTTGTTTTTAGTATAATAATAAAGAAAAACTATTATAAGATTCATAACGAAAAATGTATCTACGTGTGGATACGTTTACTATTACGAGCATTATAATATTTTTTTGTCATTCCAACCTAGACTTTTTTATATGCTGTTTATTTCATAGTAAACTATAATATAAAATTAATGCATATTTTTGGTCATCGGGTATCAATTAAAATAAAATAATAATGTCTTAAGATATTCTTCACGCGTGCACAATATTCCTATTGGTCTTAAACTTAATTCTTAATTTATTATATTTTTGGTAACAAACTATAAAATTCCGTGTCTTTCCATTTTATTAAACTTTAAAAATTGCAGCCTTCTACCTTTTTCACCAATATTTTATTTTCAATTCAAATTAAATACGTTTATGAGAGCTTTTACGTGCTTAGAATTTACGATGTTTTTGTAGAAACAAAATTAGTGTCCGTGATCTATAAAAAGTAGTATAAACCTACTATATAGACGTAAAGTACTAAAACTTTATTGATTAGATTATTTTGTGGTTTTTGTTGAAGTAAATTTTCTGGTTTGGCCGTATAATTTGAACTTAAGTTACACTTATATAAGTGAAAATAAAGGTAATTAAACAAGAAACTTATTGAAATGTTTCTAATACAATATTAACTGTTAGCAACATTGTCTGTAATTTATAAAATTTCTAATTTTCTTAAAAATTTACGAGTATATATTATATAAAGTACTGGTGGTAGTGGTGTACCTACATGGTGGTATACATATAAATATTATATTAAGTATTAACATAATATTACTTACAGCTGTTTCTATAAACGAATATACTTATATAAATTATAATAATATTACTGTTGAATTTGATTTATATTGATATTAACAGATAACTACGGTTCGAACCAATACATTTGTACCACAATGTCACAATATAATAATATTATAATATGAGATAAAGTCGTGATTTTTTTTAGATACATTTTTGGGTAGTTAAACAACCAGATTACTGACATGTCCATATGGTATGTTGATCAATTAATAGTTTCTTAGCCTTTAGAAAGAGGTTACCCAAATGTAAGTCTCAATTGTTTATATGTGAATACAAGTCTTTAAACGATTAATATTTTTAAATACACATAGTGATGATAATTCGTTAAAAATGCTTATGTAGTACTGTAGTAGTGTAGTACGGTCTTTCAACAAAAAAAGCCTAATCATAAAAAATAAATACCAATGTTTTCCTTTTTTAAATAAATGCATTTAAAAAATTTTTACAGTTCAATATTATTTTATTTTAACAGTAATATTTCTTAAGTACCCTACACTTTATATCATTCCACATAAATATATTATTGCTATCAGTATTCAGTGACGTAATCACTATAATAAAAATTATACCTACCTCTGTGGCACAACATTATGCATTTGTGTGTAAAAGCCATTTATAATATTGTTCTTTCTTGTTTGCTACATTCACAAATGGTAAAATTAACACCTTTATCACGAACATCATTCATCATAAAAAAAATACAAATATTATACACAATTATTTGAATAATTAATTATGATCATTGAATAAAGAATATCAACTATTGATTAATAACAGTTTGAACTTGGAAGTCAATGAGTGAGGGTGACCACTGACCAATAACAGTTGTATCATATTATTTTAATTTTTAATGGTCTATGAAAATCGCAACAAATATCTCAAAGTCTATTTACAAAAATTGATCAGCCCCCCTCTCAAAGAAGAAACCTGGCTACACCACTGACTAACATACAAAAAATGAAAAGGTATTGGAATAGCTTACACACACATCATATTTCTCATATTTATAAAAAATTCATTGTTGACATGAACGTTTACTCGAGGTTCGGATGAAATTTTACCGAGTATTCTCGGCTTATTATTTTCTGACAGGCAAAGAGTCTGAAACTAAGGATGTTATTTTTAGTTTACTTACAACTTACAAATAACAATTAACAATAGTCAATAATATATAAAAATAATAGTATAATACATTAATACCATCAACAAAATGTAATAATATTATATAATTTTACATTATTAGAACTTGATAATGCCATTTAAAAATATACCCATAACGTTTTACAACTGAAATTGTAAGCAATGTTTATTACACTGTCTATATTATATAGACCTCACCACGCTATTGATTGCTATCTATAAATAGTGTGAATAGTGTGAATAGTGTGATATTCCTTTTATAGCTAGGTATTCTATAATATTGGTAGGTACTTAAACTCTATCCTTTCTCATAAACTAATTGATTGAATCAGTTTTATTTCTCAATAAAATACAGATTCGTATAAAACGCAATAACAAGATTTAATTTTTAGATGTCTACTTTTTTTTACTTTAGTCTCTTGAAGCAATTTTCTGCAGTTTATACATCATATATTCATATGCCTATAGTAATTAGTAGTTATAGAATATAGACTAATGTCTTATAGTATATACTATTATATTATATATTATAGTAGTTCCATTAACATAATAAATTATTTTATAAAGATTAAAATGTTATCGGAAATTAAAAATGATTATTTATTTCGTAAATATAATGATAATAAATATTGAGAAAAAAAATGAACAACTTATGAGTTATACTATTATATTCACTAAGAAAAAAAAATACTGGATTGATAAATTATAATGGTTATTAGTTTACATTAAGTCATTAAATAATCATGAGCAATATTGCTTAAATCTAAATAAAAATAATATAATATAATCGTGGCGTTTTTCAAATATTTAACCACGCTAATAATTAATAATTAAAATATAGTATTAAATTGTAATATATTTCATATATTTGAACACATATTAAACATACAATATATACACAAAAGGTACATTCAGCCGGGAAATGGCCACGTGCGCATATAGTATATATACGAACACACGTTTACGGCGTTATATTACATACAGTACCTACCTAAATTTAATATAATACACTATGATGCATCGAAGGGTCAATATTATAAAAATCCAAAAAGGGAGACTTATTCGCCAATTCTAGATATACATATATCTTCTATGTTTCTGTATAGACAATGTGTAAACACAGCAGGGGCATCGCCTACACTCTACAGTATATAATGTATATAATATACAGCGATGACTAAGGCACCAAAAGTCGTATGTCACAAACACCAAACTTTGTCTATAAATCTGTTTTCTTTTTCTTTTTTTTTTCAAAATATTGTTTCTTGTGTTCAAGTATATTTTTATTTTGTGATCTGGATTAATTTTTATTAAAAAAAATATCTACGAGTCTATATTAAATTAGTACCAATTATATTAAAACTTCAATTTATTTTAAATATTTTTTATTTGTGAATTAAACGAACTTTTGATGATACCTACTATATGAATGTCTCGTACATAATTTTAATTAATATATGATACATTATTTCTGTAGTCTGTAAATAATAAGTATTATACATTTTTAACAAATTTTTTACTCAGACATAATCGAAAATGATATGGTTTTAAACAATTTAAACCTATAAATTGCGTTTATGTTATGTTAAGTATACTTATAAAGTTACAAATTACATATGTATTCCATGGAACAGCAATATTCTCATTTCTCAACAATAATAGAGCTGAACAACAAGTCCATATTTCACATACAGCCATTGAGCCATTTACCAAGCACTGTATCTATCAAAAAAAAAAAATGGTAGCTACGTAATGAATTACAATTTTTCAATATTTAGTCATTTAAGTATAGTTGTTAAAAAAACATTACCCGAAGTATCCAATAATACTATAAATTTAAGATAACTATAGGTCTCTATATAGCAATATATTAACAATTATGATGGACACGGACATACAGTGATTATTGGTAAACGTACGTGTATTAATTAATATATACGAATAAGACGCCTATATATTTATTATATTAATATTAATCGTTATAGAATAGTTTAGTTAAAAAAAATTAATCAATTGTACTATTATACATAAAATTACATATTATATTATGAGCTTACAAATTAAAATCTATAGGTTGAAATTATTAAAATATATTGTTAGAAAAGAAGTTACAATATAATTATACCAAAACGATAATGTTAAGGGATATAAAATATATTTTAAATACTAAAATACATCGATTTACGAATAAATAATAGTTGAATAATATAGGTACCTTATATTCTATTACCATTTAATATAAATTAATTATTTAAACGATTTTAATTACTGCAGAAATGTACATGGTCATGTAGGTACTAGTGTTAATATATAAGTAGAGCCATTAATAAACCACTTTAGGTGTAATAGTATGTAGGTAGGTTTTAGGTAGGCACTTCGTAGTATAATAATATAATATGTCATACAGCGAGTAAACGTAAAAGCCTAATTACTAAGATTTGTATCTTTTCCCGCCAACAATAGAAAATTACAAGATTGTATACATTCGGTTTTAATAATAGCAATCAATATTTATAAAATTTTGGTATTTCAGACTTCAGTATGTTACCATACTTGAAAAGTTCAACCAATGTTAAAATAATAAATGACATTTATTATACACTGTAAAGCGGTATTGCGGTACCTAAGTAAGACTATATTATCTGAATATTGGCTCGTTTGGTTCTATTCGTTCTAGGTATTGTCTTTTTTCAGCTACCATTTTTTCTTGTAGTAGTAGTACTTTAAATTGATCGTTCAACAAATTAGTAATTACATTACTAAAAATTTTACAGAGACATCATACGTTCTTTAGTGTTGAAGGGATAGTAAAATCAATAAAAATATTTTGAAAAATAAAGTTGAGATAAAATAATAAATGAAAAAAGTTTTTAGAGCGATTATGAACTCAAATTTAATTATACAGTGTTTAGGTTTTAATTTCATTAGAAGCGGAATATAAAAATTAGGAAAATTAGTCAATGCTTAAGTTTGAGATTAGGTATTGTCAATACTGATATTATTAATAAATTATCTTAATATTTTTGACTGTTCTACTTTTCATTGTATTTTTTTGTACGCTTATGAAAACTATTGAAAAACATATCCCCTCAAAAAAGTGTTTGTGTAGATTATTATTAATTTTTATTATTCACCGATAATTATAAATTTACCTATGAAGCTTAGAAGATATATACCTAATATATTTACATATTATTAAGTGTTGTTAAATTTCATATCAATGATAATATTATGATGTGGATGTAAATTAAATATTAGCAGCCTGCAGTATAAAAAAAAACAAAACATTGACATTTTACTTTATTATTGATTTGGCGTGTGTGTTACAAAAAAATTCTATATTTGTTTTGTATATAAAAATATAAAGATTTAAATCGTCTACTATACAAACATTATTAAAGTACAAAGTACAAGTTCCAAAATGTGTGAATGTGTATCTATATCGGTGTTACTAGTTGCGGTTAAAATCAAAAATTACGTACTAGTTGCGGTCAACCAATTAAAAGGTTACTTACTAAATTGCGGTCACTGTTTGCGCTTTTATAATTCAATAGTGGGATAAAAGCACAAAAATATATAAATATTGCTTAAATGTATAGTATTTTTATGTTTCAAAAACAACAGTGATCGACTTCAGTTAACAAACTACGGTGACGGTTAATAATCATTTAAGATTACTATACAGTATATTACAATGGCGGCTCGTGCTAAAGGGCACACGAGCACGTGCCCCACCTAAAAAATTGAGAAGAAAGAAGAAAAACTTATATTAAATTATTAAAATTAAAATTGAATAGGTATTTCTTCCATCATAATATAGTTGTTGTAATAAGTACTATGTATTTTAAATACAGTTGTTTTTCATTTTGTATGTACAAAACACAATACACAACTAACTGTGAACTGTGGAGAAAAATCAATCAATATGACTTGAAACAAAAAGTTAAATTTATTATAGTACTTATCAAATAATTTTACAGATTTTGATCTTTTTGGTATGAGTCATGAGTGTATGACTAAGAGCATGAATTAAGATAGTACTATCTATCTATTTAAAAAATAATAGTTTAAATGTTTAAAAACTCGAAGTGTATTTTCAAAAGATTTCCGAATCGATAACCATCGTACATCATGGTAATCGATAATATTAATATAATAGGTAATTAACCTGGTTAAGTAAATTGTCAAAGGCAATTAATTTTAAGAATGGTGATTGGCATGTGATGATAATATTGTATGTACAAAAGATGGTACATTTTGACTTATTACTAATTGAAAATGGAAGTATCTAGTATATATTAATAGATATGTATTGTGAAATATTATGATTTTAAAGTTTATATTCAATTCTAAATGTTTAAAAATAATTGACCACACTCATTTTATATTTATAATATATTACAATTGAAATTGTATTTAATTAATATACCTAGTTAGTAGTTATTATATAATACCTATTCTTTTGACAAAATATAAAATATAAAACCATTTTTTTTTTTTTTGATAATACAATTGTGTGAATGGCTTTAATACTTTATTGGTGGAAAAACTCATATTTTCAATAAATATAAATTATAATATATTACCGAGTATCAAGTATTCAAGTATACGAGTAGCCCGAGTAGGTAATAGTGGCTAATAATTAATAAAATGTTTACTTACTGTACAACTATGGATGTAAAATATATGTATAATGTATAGGTAATAGGTACCTAAATTATTATTGATAAGTTTAGTTTTTGACCCATTAATAAATTAAATATGTTTTTCGGGCTAGGGTCTTAGAATTTAATAATATTAATTTGATGAAAATGTGTGTAAACATAAAGTTATTTTACTTTGTCTCATCTTCTAGTTATAAACGATAAACACGATACATTAATACGGGTATAATGAGTAAACAGAGTTATAACTTATAGGCAGATATGGTTGTAATTTTTGAATATGTAAATAATATAATTTAAATATATGACATGTTGCAATCATACTCTATTATAGGCTACAGCTGTTAAAAAATGGTAATTCTACACCTTCTACTTGGTTGATTACGTACTTTATTTGGTTAGAGTATCCTAAAATCATTATTTAATAATTATTATTTTATTAACTATTAAAAAATTCTTAATCGATAAATCTGAATTTTTATATTATATATATATATATATTTTATATTTTTATATTGGTTTAATCTACCAATAAATTAACTAATAAAAAAAAAAAAATGTTTTTATAAATTATTTAAAAAATATATCATAAATATACATCTATTTATATAACTCTTCTCTTTTGTAATTTTCATTAATATCTCAGATTTATAATTTATAGTATGTACATTATTATTTACTACCGTATACCCGTGTTTTTAATGTAATTATTACGAAATAGTAAAGTAGTAACTAGGTACTAATTTCGTTTGCAGGTAATTATTTTTTTGTACTTAGTTATCAAATTAACTCTAAACTTCAATATATTTTGTTAATAATTTATTCAGATTTTAGATTATTATTTCTATTTTTTTTCGTCCACAAGTAACTTATATATTTTTGTTTATTAAATTGTTCCAACTTCCAAACAGCAATAATTTTCAACAATATAAACCCAAACAATAACCACCTGTATACTTGGTATGCAGAAACATTTGTTTGAAATTGAATTTCATAGTTATAGAATTCTTGTAATACAGGTAAATTTACATGCAATAAAAAAACTATTGGTATAAATGAAAATACTACGAGACTATACAAACAAATAACTATTGGTGTATTATGTATGGTATTTAAATTACATTGCAAGGAGCTTCAAGAAAAATTGACTAAACAACAAATAAATTAATAAATCGAAAGTTTCTTCAACATTACAGTAATAAAAAAATTCAAAAATTTGTGCTTCCATTATAAACACATAATTTACAGTGATAAGATGCATTTTATTGTCATTTTCACACCGTAAATAATTCACCATAATTCAAATTGGTTTAGAACTTGAATAGTTGAATAGATATTACTATGTTTCCAGTTATTCGGTATAATTGGAAACATGCTATCAACATTATCGTACGTATTGTACGATAATGAATAATTATAATTGCAGTTTTGAGCGTAATGTGCGTAACAAGTTAAGAAGAAATTTAATATTATACGTAGGTACCTATATTGTATATACGACTGCGTTGATTATAATAGTTGTTAAACGCGATTTTACGAGACGAGTAATAAATGGATTAATAATGTATTTTAAACTTGAAACTAATGTATATACGAACAAAAAACTATTTAAAATGAACAAAGGCTTATTAATAATGACTCATTTCCACGTTATACCTACCTACTTACTAAATCTGAAATAATTTTATTTTTCTGGTGGTTAAGCGAGGCTTACAAATAATATTATAGGCTTTCACACGGGTTTTTTTCATTATATAGGTGGTATTTATAGTTGTAGATATGTATGATACGTCCCTATTATTGTAGCCGGATCCAGTCGACGACTGGAGAGCAGGATTACATTTTAAAACCGTCCAAATTTCAAAGTTATATATCTTTGTGATTAATGATGAAAAACCTGAAGCAACAATAATAATAAGACTATTTCGAATGTAACTGATAGATTTTGACACTGGTTTTCAATTTTTGATTATGCTGTATTTAAAAGGAAAGATAAATAAAAAAAATTCATTATTATTCCATTGAACTAAATCATAAAGCTAATTATAGCACGCACAGTATAAAAAAAATAGAAGTATTTTGATTTCAACGTATACCAATCTATGAATGATGTGAGTATGTGATAAGGATTATGAAAATAATTTCGAAATTTTCGTAGTCTGATTGAGATAGCCAATGTTTTTTTATTTATTTTTACCTCCTGTATTCCAAAAAATCTGATAAAAACATTTTATAAAGCCAATTTAAAATTTTAAATGTAATGAAATGTATTGATCTTACAATTATAAATCTTATTTTTTAGATTTATTTATTTTTGTGTCTGTCACCTTTTGAAGCAGTAAAAATACTTGAATCTTTAATTTATAATTTCTTGATGGAAAGTGAATCTAGTTATTACTTTATGGTGTCATTAGTAAAAATATCCAGTAAACTTCTAAATAATAATTGAGAAAAAAATATAAATCACTTTTTAGAATCCTTATCGATCAATACACTGAAAATGGTACACTAAAATTCCTACATTATGTGTGTATGTGATAGAGTTGATAGACGGTCAGACGGAGCACGGAGACTATAAATCAAGGCTTTTATTCTAAAATTATGACTACTGATGTAATTGAATTGTGTTGATAATTCAGTACTCACTACTTAGCATACAATTTAGCTATTTTGGAGTTTTGTGCTTAATATTTCAAGGGTTACCGTTCCTGCAATGGTTTAAGAAATACGTGCATAGTGAATACTTTTAAGTTCGAAGGAACATAATCGAATGTAAATATTACTATATCGATTTTGCAAAAATAAGTTCACATCACATAATAATATATCGCATATTCACCATCGCGATGAACGAATCTCGTTAGTTGCATTTATTACTAAGCCTATATATAGGTAAGTATTTATATATTATTATGGCGACATATTTGAAAACTAATTCAAGTTTAAATATGGCTATTAGCTATTAACTAAGTCAGACATTATTGATTTTTCATCTAACTATATTTGATAAGGAATCGTGTTTAGTACATAGTATTATGTCTACAAACTACCCTATTTTAGGTGCATGAGGGTCGGCATTCGGCAGTACGCGTTGTCATTAGCTCAAAAAACGTTTAAATTAACTATGATAACCAGGTACCTATTTAATATATGTATATATCTGAGATTAACTAATAAATAATGAACAAACGTAAAAATAATAAATTATTAGGTAACAATGATAAAGATTTCGACAAAAGATAAACGATAAAAATAGCGTTCACGGTGACCATAACGATATTATATTATTTACGTATATTGGTACATTTGGTACGCAACTGGATAATAACATATTTTATTGTTTGTGAACGTTCAAAATAAATTGTACTTATTAAGTATTCAACTGGTATGCATGATATCGTATTACAACTTATCAAGTATTATTAATATTGAAATAGAATATAATCCAATGAAAACTCGTGCGTCGTACTTACTACCTATATGTATCAACAAATATATTTATACAGGTATCTATTGTAAAACATGTAAAATTAATCGATTTTTCGTATATTGACATAACAGTATAACACATAAAACCAAAATATTCACACGAGTTACGTACTGAGTCGAATAAAGGTATCTGTTTGCTATGTTTTTTCACAACGACATTTTTTTTGTTTGCGTAATACTTATTGCGTCCCAAAATAAAAACCTGATAAGCTGGTACACTGGTACACAAATTCATTGCGTTCGTACAGTAAATTATATTTTTATAAATAATACTTTGGTTATTTACCAATTCCAATTCAATATCGAAACTTAATAACAGATTATATTGTAGTTAGTCGTATTGTTTGCGTAACCGTTTTATCAAAAGACATTTCAACAATGACAACTTATGATTTAACCTTATCCGTAATAATATTCACCGGGTCATCTACCACTCCTAAACTGCCAAATAATTTACGCAATTAACATATTTTTTTATTAAAAGAAGATGAATGAACTAACCAAGATAAACATTTTAAAATAGTTAAGAAAAAAAAAAATAATCCATATAAAATGGGAAAAAAGTGTTTTTAAGTTGGACAAAATTCGTGTAGTGGCTAAAATTAGTGGCACAGTTAGGGGGGCGCAAAAAAGTCTTTAGATCCCCCCCCGACTTCAAATTTAGTACTCCCTGTTTTTTATACCCAACTATAATTGTTTTAGTGAAATACCATCAATTGATAAATTACCAACAGTTATAGCACCCCACGTTTTAGAGGTTTAGTTGCGCCTATGGTTAAAGTATCGTTAGGTTGCAATTTACGCGCTATAATATAATTTTCAATTTAATGTTTAAAAATTTACAATATTCATGAGTTACATAGTTATTTAAAACATTATAAATACAAGCACATAGCAATATAATATTGGGTTCCTACATATTATATTAAATCATAAAAGCCATACGATTGCTATTCAAAATTCAAAAGTAATACCTAGTTATTATATTTAACCTTATTAGGTATAGTTATTATGACTTAAAAGTAATTACATATTTCATACATTATGGCACTTACACATAACAATGATCATTCAATAAATAAAAATAATAAAAATAAGTGGCCATTAATAATGTATAATAATTAATAGCCATTAAAATAATGTAGGTAAATTTAATAATGTAAAATAAATCGTATCCTCAATACTACTTTTTAATTGTTTTGATATTAATAATGGATAATGTATAATGTATTAAATTGATATTTTATTAGGTATGTATTATTTAGGTATTTTTCATTGAATATACAAACCACTAAAAATCATACTTAATATTATTAATTACAGTGTTTTAAAATATTTATTAAAATAATAGCTGTATAATAGTAGTAGTAGACTTTTATAATACACCTAATATATAGTTGGTTTTTAACAACGCTATTAGATATTTTCACAAATATTCAAAGTAAATTATTCACAAAATAATAATATAAATTTTAAATTGATTTAAAAAATAAAAAAATACGAGTATAATATAGTAAATATAATTTGTAAATCGTAAGCATTTTTTCTTAAATATTTTCGATTATTATATTCACAAAAAGTAATCATTTTTAATTTATTCTTACATATTAATCTTCAGTTTTGGATATAAAATAATTATTTTAATTGAATGGGTATAATTAACATAAGGAAATGTTAACAAAGTAAATTGTTTTTAAGGTCAGAAAAAGTATCTAAAAATTGAACCTCCGAATACGTTTCGTACGCTTTATATATGAACCTATAGTGATGATGTTTCATCGTCAAAATTAACTTAATCAGTCGAATAAATTTGTTTTATGTAATATATAAATTTTCTAGTCAATTTATTATATTTTATAAACATACAGCTGTGGATGTCTCAAAGAATATCAAAGACAGTGACTGTAAATATGATGGAACTACAGTTCACATTATTTTAACCAATCGCATTTGCTCTCAAATATATTCTGGCGTGGTTTTAGAATTCTGAAATACTGGAAAGTGAACTACATTTTTTCAAAAAAAAGTACAATTATATAATTTTAGTACATTATAGATAAGATTTGATTATAATATTAATATTTTGATTTATATTTTAAATTCATAGATTTTAAGGCGTAGAGCTGCTTATATTATAAGCAATTTCCAGAGTAGGAACTAAAGCCTCTTAGCCCCTCCCCTGGATCCATGCCTAAGTATAAAATATTATTCATTATCAAATAATAAATTGAAAAATATTTTATTTAATCTCAATTGATGATTTATATTAATATGTAAGCAGTTTGTATTTATTTAAAAACATACCTTGAGTACGTGGCTTTGAAGTATCCATTAAATTGCACACTAAATGCTCCCTTTTATACAACCACGTCTTGTTATTTTTTTACAACACATTTTCCTAGTGACTATAGTGTATAAATTACAAATTGATTGTAAATTATTTTACATAATTATATATTACAAATATATAATTATTAAAAATAATAATAAAGAAGAGGTAAATATCTATCTGTAAATAATTATTGTATGTTTTCTATTATTTTAAGTTACTTTTCAATATTAATGTGTTAACTGATGTGTAGGTATACTATTTATTTATAGTTTTATTTATATTGGTAACAGCCACATAAGCCAAAGTAGAAGTTCAATTTTTTTCGATTAATATGTTTGTAATTATATTTATGATTTATTAGTATTAATATTATTTATATTGTTGTATTTATTAGGGTGTGGTGAAACATTTATTTATTTAGAAATATAAATATATATATGATAAATCACTATTGATAATTATTAATTATTATTTATTAATCGATGTCTTCAACATCATACATATGCATATACACTTATATCTACTTCCGTTTAGTACTTTGAGCACACGCACTATTATTTGAATAATACATTTATAATAATTTTTCAGGAATTGTACGTTACAATGTGTTATATTATGATTATCAATATATTTTATAAAAACCATACATAGCATTTGACCGCAGTCAATAGGATAACCTTTGTGTTGTGAGAATTTTCATGGATCAGATCATCAGTATTTATTATATATACGCGTTAATACGTGTGATAAAATATTTTAATACACAGTGCGCCGTATACGTATTGGCAGCGATTATGTTTGAGTCGTTAATATAACCATTTAATATGTAATAACTAATGAGTAATAGAGTTTCGATGGAGGTCGGCACACACAATTAAATTCGAGCATTTTTCACCGCGTATAATGTGTAATGGCGTAATGCGGATATGCTGTCTGTATGTTGTATGTATAACGATATACCATTATAATATTTGAAACTTGAAACGAACGTGATTATCAAACCAACCTCCACATTGTTTGTGTTTCGATGTTTTTCGAACCAAATCCGACAATATTTTAACAACAGCCTATATCTACAGGTACCCATTTACCTATGTAATATACACACGATGAGCATTATTACGTTATGGAATGTCTACATAGTATATAATAATATTATAATCGATTAAGTATAGTTGTGCAGCACTAATGTCTAATATATTATATACGTATTATAGTCGTAGTGTGTTAATTATTTTACGATTTCGGCCGGATACACGTTATTGACGGGAACAGAAAAATCGTAACACTCCAATTGCTATTGTAAACGATACATAAATAATATGAGCATATTATTATTTAGTGTTTATACGTCACAACAAATTTCAGATATATGAGATAGTTCAGCGTTAGTCAATTATCGGTTCAAAGTACGTACCTATATTATATTATTTGCTTTGGGTTCCAGTTATATTATATTGGTATATCTATAATCTGATAAGCGGTCACTTTGTACTGTCTATTGTTTAAACTGCATAACGCGGACACTTTGTATTATTTTATACATAAAGTACATATTAATGTACATAGTAATATACTAATATACGTGGCTAAGTGTTATGTGTGTATAATGTAAATTATTAAAATGTAAAAAAAAGTAAATTTATTAAAAACGTTTTAAAATATAGTATATTTCTATAAGTCAAAATAATCAGTTTAAATCAATTAAAAATGTGTACAAAATATTTATATGTCAAAAACGAGAAATTATGTCAAAACCGAAATACATAATATATGGAATTTAAAAATTCAAAATTAATTCTTTGTGTTGGTGCTGGTTACATAAAGACTAAAGTTAATAGCTTATTATTTTCATCAGAATTAGATTTTTGCTTTTTATGTAGCTTATTGCCACATTCGTCTAATTGTATTGCCCGCAAAAATGTCCAAAAACTCGAAGAATGTATAAAATACTTAGATTTTACCAAATAATATTTAAACTTAATAACAATTTGAATAAAATTGTATATAATATATATATATATATATGTATAAATTTTTTGTATATAATTGTATACAAAGTGTCCGCGTTCTGCATGTACCTTTTTACCCGACCATACAAAATGTCCGTGTTTCGCACTTTTGATGCTCGACCGCACAAAGTGAACTAGAACCCTATAATTTATATAGTTGCATAGATGTAGTTATATATACATACCTAATTGATTATACATATACATTTAAAAAACTAAAACGCTATTAAACGTTTTCATTAGATGTATGTAAATAAAAAATTAATTTAACGAGAGATTTAGTAGTTGTGAACTATATTTAAGTAAATTTTTTACCGGCTACGCCAATATTAATCCAAATAATAATTGTACAATTGTATAAAACTTAAATCAATATAAATAAAATACACTCCACACCATATTTGTGCCTATCCCGAGCTCACTTAGTAGACACCCGTGATTCATTATCTATGTCTTGTAAAGGATATCAGGATATCTGGGTATATGTATTATAATTAACGTTACTTATACTTTATGAAATACTAAATACATATTATGTAATATTGTTTGTTATTATATAATATATGAACGCATCTGTGTTTGTCTTCTTTATAACAGATTCAAAAATCACTGGACAATTTTCAATAAAATCTATATAGGTTCCTTGAAATGAAGAGCGCGTTTATATAGTTTATTTTTCAACCTCTGTATACGTTACTTTAGGGTATCTGCTCAAACATGAATTTAGTTTTAGCTCACTAAAATTGCATTGGTTATAGATTACTATTACTATTATAATTGGTAGAAATATGGCATGTAGATACATTTTGTTACAAATTTATTTCAAAAAAACAAATCCTATTAAAATAAAATAATTATTAACAGAAATACAATGATTAATCTTATAATTTGCTTTTTGAATTCTGGACGTATTTTTTACGTAAACATATGAAGACAAACACCGATCTTAAAGATATTGGATTTATGTTGAATTTTAAGCATCCGTTGAATCTGTTTCCAGTTTGTTTTTGTTTGTATAAAAAATATTTCCGGAATTAAGAAGTAATGACTAGTGGTATGTACCTATAACATATTATAATACAATTTAACTGAAGCAAAACGGGAAACGATAGACAAATAGATTAATTTTAACCTGGGTTAAATTGCAAGTTTTACTATAAAATATATCGTTTAATATTATATATAGTAATAGTCATTTACCTATAGCTGCACCAGAGAAGGCTATTACAGAAAATACGGTCAACACGAATCTATTCCTATTATATTATGTGCCGTGCTATTCAGATTCACATAATATTATAATAATAAATTGCACGCACCGGATATACGAGAAAATATCGGTAATATTTCTAATGGTGCAGCCGGGCTAGGTTGACGGGGTTATAGGTACATCACATGTATGCACATTATAATATTATTATAATATTATACGAGACACGAATATAATACCTACCGCACCCATATATTATAGTACTCGTATTGTATTGTCTTGGATGACATGGCGGTAATCATATATTTTTTCGAAATCGGAAATGTGCATAGTGCATATTATCGTGTCGATCCATATTATATTATGATGTATAGGTGTATAAGTTTAATGTGATTGCACGTTTTAGTTTCACAGTCCGATGATTTTTTTGTCGTTTCGGCTCCGATGGTGGATACAATAAGAGGGTTACTTACTAAAGTCTGTTTCTCGGATACTATTTTACTATTTCAAAGATACATTTCTGATTTTAGTATTTATTATAGTTGATTAATAAAAAAAAATGCGCAATTCTTTAGTTTTTAATAACAGTATTTACTCTCGCAGGCTTCAATACTTAATAGTTTAAGTACCTTTTCCTCTATTTGTATTCTTAGATCCATCTATGATGAGTCTACGTTTGATGCGGTTCGCATCGTACTCGCACAATATTTTATAATATCTGTGCAGGCTACTGCATATTATAACCTCGTCAAAATGCACCAGAAGCCTATTTTATATGAGTTATGCAATGTGCATATTCAACTTATTGATACCACCGCGAAGCTGATGATTGCATAGTTGCACGTGGCTTATTTTGTAAAGATAGATTTAAACCCACCCTAAAATTTAATCAAATTTCCATCTATGGAGAATTGGAGACGTGTTTTAAAAATGATTTATTCTTTATAACCTTCGGCGTAATACTCAATCACTCAAAGTTGGTTTAGTTCTCTCGTCAAACAATTGTTTTTGCAATATGCATTAGCTATTTTATTATAAGTAAATAAGTAATATACTCGTAATAATAATAATTTATTTGATACTTGGTAATTATTATGTCAACAAATGAATGATAAATTTATAGATAAAATATAGATCTAAAAAAGCAAATGGGTTCTGAATAAAAGACAAAAATGCATCGAAATTCGGCGCCATATTTAATTTAATAATAGGTGCTCTTATAATACTTTTGTCGTTTATTTTATAATATTAATAATCTTCATTAAATAATCATGTATAATGATTAATGGTAGACTTGTGAAGTAGGTACTTGTAATGTATAATGATAAAATTCTACTTGCACTTTGTAGATAAATCGAGTTCCACTTAATAATGTTATAAGTATAAGTATAAATGTGATAATTTATTACTTCTTTAAAAATCCAAAACAATAATACAATTTTAGGTTTTTATAGAATTTGGTTGTTTTATCTGTTATGTAATGATATACCTATAAATAATTTTGTGCAATAATCGGCGTATAAACGAAAAAAAATCAAAAAAAAAATCCTTAAGGTACTTAATATTAAAAAATATTAAGTAAATATTTTAGGCAAGAAATATAAATTAAAAAAAATAACGTAAAACTATATTTAACACCCTAACTCCTTAGTTAACTCACTGATACTTCACTATTGCTTTTGACAAATAGTCATAAAACATTAGTAGCTTAGTTTAAACTTATGAGCTCAAAAATTATAATTTCTTTATTATTACAGATTACAGTTATTGAGTTATCATCCGTTAATAAATGTTATGTATTGTATTGTTGTATCTATTGATTATTGAAAATATTGACAAACCTATAGAATTCCAGATTGATAAACTAACTGACGAAAGCTACAATTCATAATATGAAAATAACTAATCGATTAGTATCACATAGATCATATAGGTAATTAACACCTAAATGTCGTATACTCAAATATATTTTAACAATATATATGTAGGTACTAGGTGTCTAGGTAGGTGTAGAGTGCTACTATTATTTGTCTAGTTATATATAAATATAAGAATTATTATGTACATATTGATATTTTTTACATAGACCGGATTTTTCAACCGGGCCTATACTCTAACAAAATACATATTATTATAATATTATATCGTATAATTTTTTATGAGGATATTTATAGTATTATGTATTATGTATAAGTTAAGTTATCTCATATCTAAATTTTTTAATTGGAATATTGTGTATTTGTGCTTAATTTATGTTAAATATCTATTGTAAATTATGTAATTTGGCCAATTTGGGTATTATAAAGTCTTTTTTGCGACGATTTATGAAGACTACTAGGTAAGTTTAACTTATAAGTTAATGATCTTAAGTACCTAACCAGTTATTTATCTAGATTTCAAATATATATACAGAGTGATTCATCTATCAAACAACATTCATTATTTCAAAAAGTATTAATGTTTTTGAAAATATTTTTTACATAGTTTCAAATTGTTAAAAAAAACAACGTTTTTATTAAAAAATTATATTTTTAAATATTTTTTATCCTTATAATTTTTTAAGTTTTTTACTTTTTTGAATGACCACATAGATTTTTAATTTCATATTACAAAGCAGAATAATTTTTTGAGTATTTTTATACATTAAAATCGAATTTAGGGCGAGTAGTTTATGAGTTATACGTATTTAAAGTTTAGTTGCGCGGAGTGGAGTGGTACGAGGTTACTCCGCAAAATGTTTGTACACTACTCCGCTTGTCTAAACTTCAAATAAGTATAACTCATAAACTACTCACCCTAAATTCGATTTTTTTGTATCAAAATACTCAAAAAATTATTCTGCTTTGAATATGAAATTAAAAATCTATGTGGTAATTCAAAAAAGTAAAAAACTTAAAAAATTATAAGGATAAAAAATATTTAAAAATATAATAACCATTTGAAACTATGTAAAAAATTATTTTTAAAAACATTAATACTTTTTGAAATAATGAGTGTTGTTTGATAAAAGAATCATCTTGTATAATACCTAATAATATTTTAAATTACGAACTTATTTTATAACCGTTACCATAAAATATAACATATTGTTAATTTGAGAATTAATATAATATAGACAAACGACAAACAATAACAAGAATGATCCGCATGAAAATTAAATTAAAATACAATTTTTGCAATATAAGTTATTATAATTATGTACACATCTAAACTGCATACAAAAATACAAATTAATTATTTAATAAATAAATGCATTCCATTGTACCTATAGTTACAAACTATAACAACACACAACTCAAACTACTATTATCACTACCTAGCATTTTGAGTTGCACAGTCATTTCGTTGCACGGCTCACGTATTATTTTTACAATTACAAATTGATAATTAAGGGGATTAAGTAACTTAAAAATAAAATGTAAATTTATCTATTAAAGTAATACAATGATTCTGTGCTGTTTGCTTGTATCGGGTAAAAATGAATGTAACGTAAATCCAATTTGCAAGCTATCAATTTGCATATAAATTATAATTCATTCTTCATCATACTTATAGCCTATAAGTATAAATAATAATAATAATTATAAATAATTTAGAGATTAATATGAGAAAATAATATTATTTATTTTAAATAAAGTTAAAAATTAAGTTAGTTATTAGGGCCCAGAACCTATTATTTAATCTATATTTTTTATTTTAACTAAATATTTCAAAAAAATGTAATTCAACACATTTTATAATTTTAAGTTTAATAGAAAAAAATATGTGTTTTTTATCGCCAGCCCGTATTGACATTTAAGTCGTAAAAACTATTTTCACTTTTATTTATTTTTTAAATAAAAAAAAAAAATCTAAATAACTTGTACGTATTTAATAATAATGGTAAGTACTAATTTATTTAGTATTTAAAACAATTTTTAAAACATTTGCTTGTATCCATTGACAATATATTATTATATTGAGCCACTATAGTTAGAGTTCAAATAGTTAGCCAAAACTACACAATTCACATTGATAATAATGATAATTTCTTTATTTTCGGAATAAATTCCAATTACAGTTTATATATTATATCTAACAAGTAACGTTATATTAGTAAGGAACATAAATAAATATATACAATACATAGTATGATAATATTGATAATATATGTTATATATACAATATACTTGTAACATATACACCCTATTTGTAGTTATATTTAAAAAGTGGATGGTAACTAGTAAATAGTAAAAATTTCAACAACAACATACACGAAAAATGCGAAAAATAAAAGTTTGTACTGACCAACGCATATAATATGATATACGTAATAATACCACTACATTTGTAGCCTTTAGATGAACTTCTATGTTTACATTATACTTATTACTTAGTCACTTATTATCAAGATAATTATATAATTATAATATTATTGTATGGTAATATTATTGATTAATAAATTAATATATGTAATCTGTACTTTGTATGATACCATTAATTATTATTTAAAATATAATCATAAATAAATTATATGGTCATCACCTGTCAATTTTTGGATAGCATATTAAAATATAAGTTTAGTTTAAAATCTTATGTTATTTTGTTTTTTTTATTTCTGACTTAAATAAAAATTTGTTTAATTATTATGATCAAAAATCGTTATTGTTATTTTTTTTAATTCTACCGTATAATTGTATAATGTACAAAAATTAGCTTTTTAATTAATATTAGATTTCAAATTATTTATTTAAAACCTCATTTTTTATGTAAGTATATAGTATATACAATATACATATATATTATATAATATTTAATAAAAATACATTTTTACGAACCCCTGCCTTATTGTTTCACGAGACTATTGACTCATCGTATTTACAATTGTACACGGGAGGTAACTCTGTTTGTACATATTTAACTATACAATATTCATATAATATGATCTATCATTTTGTATAACCTCGGGAGGTAATAATTGTATAAATATAGACAAGCATACAGCGTACACCCGTATAAATAAATCTACAATAAACTTTTTTTTATGTTTTACAATAATATAGTTGGCATATTATACACACGCAGACACTATATAATATAGCCTGAGAATTTATTGCACGCATGCAGTAATTAAGCATAATATAATAAGTAGTAACAGTTACCGATTACCAAATAAATTAATAATTATAGTAAAGAAAACGCTAGTACCTACGGCTTTGAATTTGTACCAATAAATAATTACAGTCAAGTCTAGAGAACTTAAAACATTGATATCTCGAATTTCATTCTTGTAACTTAAAAAATCCTGTACATTGAACATCACTTGATGTTTTCTCAAAGTTATGACTGAATAAAATGAAAATAAGTACCTAATTTATTGATTGATGTTTATTTTTAATTTTAACCAGATAATTAATTTCAATTTTATCTTACAATTATTTATAAAAAGCCTCAAATTTGTTAAGGTTTTGATACGTATACTCGAAAAATGGTAAATGGTATTATTATTTGTCAGATTGTTTAACTATAGGACATGACAAATTTTATCATTTTTAAGGAAGCTAATAATTCCCAATCTTCATTAATAAGATGACCTTTCAGAGGGCATGATTGATTTATGAGTTGAGTCCCTTATATCTCTAAATCTAGCCCACAGGTTTAACTAGTTTCTTGTTACTTCTACAGGCCACATTTTTATTATTTATTAATATATATATAATAAATGTAACGGGAAAGGGAATCCAGTGGAACGGACTTTAGGAACCTGTAATACATCAATACATGAGTAATTTAAGTGAGGGTTTTCAGAACCCTTTGAATTATAATTTAACTATAGGGAGCTTTACAAAAGATAGTTCAAATAATAAGTTATAGCTGATTTATTTTATTATTACACAATCTTAACTAAATATTCAAAACATTACTACAAAATCCTAATTATATTATATAAATTCTTTTACAAAATTTTACGGTATTATAGTTATTCGGAGTTTTTAGTGTGCGAGTTGCTGCAGTAGAACCACAATTATTAAACTTGACATAACTCATGAATGTAATTTATGATTAGTAAGCATTCATTGTTAACTATTTATGTTTATAGTTGTAACGGTGTTATACATCCGTGAAGTGTTATACCAAAATAATTACATTTGGAGTGGAAACAATTTTCGAAAAAATAATTGTTATTTATTTTAAGATATAAAGCTAAAAATTTTCTAAAATATTTTGTATTTTAAAAAAAATGTTTAGTTAATATAGAAGTTTATTATCTATGTATAATGTATTTTATTAGCATTTCTATTTTATATAGAAACACTTTTATAAAAACGAATACCAACTCGAGATCAGAAATAATCATGCAAGATGATTCAGTCTAAGAATACACATTATATACATTACACGGGTTATATAAACCAAGTACATAAAATTGAAAAATCAACGTCTGTCATTCAAAACATTAAATAATACAGGTTTCTAAAAACCAATACAAAAGATTATCAAAAAAAAATAAATAATAACTAAATAATATTGGCAATAAAGATGTTATTAAAAAAGAAAATATCAACATAAAATATCATTATATTATACCTTCTCAGTTAATAAAGAGCCAAAGATGATATAAACAGTTTTGTAATATCAATAGAATCATTTTTTTTATTACAACAACATAACTCATATAATATAATATATTCTCATCCTCAATAGCAGCCAGTCAATGTACCAGTTAAATGTTGGTGTTAGTGTTTTTGCTATTAAAAATTCCTATGTAAATTGAGTTGTTTACCACGTTTTTAAGCTTCGTCCTTGTTACCAATAGTTCAATGTTTAATTACAAAGAATAATTATGCGTTGGTGGCATCGATTAACGATATCTACCTAATCGTTATAAAGTAAAATCTATATTAATATATTTGTATCGTAATCATAATATTATTAGAGTTTGAATGTCTTCACTCTACAATGAAATTTGTGTCGACTAACATTTTTTGTTAGTAAAATTTTGTATCTTAAATTCTTAACACATTAAACCATTTATTAAACCAATTTAATTTACTAGTTAATTTAAAAAAAATGTCTCCGTTAATTTATCTGTTTGCTGATTTTTAAAGTGCTACAGAAAATATCGGCATATCATAGACCATATAAATATGTGTATATATATGAATAACTGTCCAAAGGGAAATATACCGTAGGTATAACAGAACATTCATTACTCATAACTTCGTACTAATTATTAATTATTATATAAATGATTTTGATTGTGTGATACAATACATAAACTATTGACGTTAACTACGGGAGTGTGTGGTATTTACTATTCACTATTCGCATATTATTTGGTTTCACTTTCAAATAGAGATGGGCGAGATGGCCAAATAAATATTAATGAATAATTATAATAACCACAATCAAAGTACTTTTTGGCCATTAAAAAAATAATAATTAAATGTTTTTTTGAAATTATTAATTATGTGTTTTAATCATAATTGATTTAAACAAAGTAAAAGCTATTTGTGAAAGTTGTATAAAAGTAATAGTTACATTTTTGAATATTTCTACTCAAATTAATAATATAATTTAATATTTATTATATCTATTAGGCATATTGACATTTCGTAAACATAGAAAATATTTTGGATCTAAAACTATGAAAAAATTAGAATATCTTGTACAGTTTATTTTTTATTATTATTATGAATAAAGGCTTTAAAAAATCGGTCGTTAGCCAAAAAAAACATTTAAATTGACACTCACTAAAGATAATTTTCTAATTCTTAGCTATGTAATATTATTACTATGTAGGCCGGTTTGTGGTAGACATACTATTTATTTTTATTTGTTATTTACATAGTATTTCATCTTATTTTTTTTAAATTTTATTCCGAGGGTTTTGAAAATGTTATTCCTCTGGATGTGCTTCTTTCGTTTTGACAAATTGTTAAGAATTTTTTTGCGGTGGTAAATAACCAGGCCGTGTTTGTGTTTAAATTGTGAGGGATTCATCGCGTTGATTATTGTAGGGTTGCTCTTCGTGTTTATAATGTGTATATGTGCCATGTGGGAGATTGGTTTTTACGATTTGTAATTATAATGTCTAAACAACGAGAAGTATTAGGTTGGGCAAGTAATTAATTGCTTTATTAAAACAGTACCTCCACGCAAAAATACATTTATAGTTCTTCAGTATACAAACGTAGCTCGTATAGGTATCTAAATTAAAATCAAATTATTAACAACCGTTAAAGCTCATGGCTATATAATTACGCATATTATGCATATTATTATAAATATTATAGTTTAATATATTGTACATTATTATTTCACAAAAAACACATCACCATTAATGACTATTGCAAATTATATAGTAATAATAATATTTATAATTATAGTAAAACTAGATCTAAGTATTGCGATAATTAGACATGTAGAAAGAAACGAAAAACAGTGTTGATAGGTAAATAAAATTTAAAAAATACAAACATAGATAGATAAGTTACTATAAGTATTATTATAATTTATAATATATAATAAGTTCCAGATTTATTTGATAGGTAATGGTTAAAAGTAATGTAAATAATAATAATAATAATATAAAAAAAATTTTTAATTCAGGTTTGTAATAATAAATAATTATCTATAAATCATTTTATAATAAACTCGTGGTTAACAATATTTTGTATATTATTATAGGCTCATAGCATATGCATTTTAATATTATTTCATTTGGATGCTTGAAAAAATGAACTAATAATTATAATAATATGTTGAAAACTTTAATGATATAATTTCAAAATAGTATAAAGTGCCGTAAAGTCCAAAAACCAAATCTGACGAGCGTCACTATATAATTGAACGGTTGCGATTTCGCATAGGTATATAATATATAACATACCTATATATTTATATATTATTTGTTACATTGTATATACTGTTAAGTGATAATCTAACCTCATTAATCATTAGTCATAATAAACATTATTCATAGACTAGGAATTGTTATTTGTTATTGAAGTTGTATACTTTTTATGAGCTTAATCTGTTTGTAGATATTATACATAGCATCATATTTTAAGTGACGCACAAAAATAGTAGGTACTTACTTATAATACTTTTTTATTAATACCTATATATTGCGTAACAAATAACAATTATATTATTTAAATTACTTTTAGATCTTATACAACATACATAAATACGTATACGATTTTATCGACAGTGACGTTTAACGAATATGTTTGGTTGTATCAATTTTCAACTGAGGTACTTATGTATATTGTTCAATAAATTATTTTTCATATGATATCTATGTTTTATGTACGTATCTAAAACAAATAAATTTTTAAAAATACCTATAATACTTATAGGTTTAATACCTAATTACTCGCCTTTTTTTATATTTGTAACTTGAAGATAAAAGTAAGCTTTTTCTATCAATTTTCTTTTGTCTGTAGCCTTCATATATTAATTGAAAATTTTCCAACCAATTTTTTTTTAAAGTAGACTTCTGTTTTTGAAATGTATACTTTTAATTTTAATCAATGTTTCTATTTGAAAAATCCTTTCAGGACGTCCAAAAAGTGGTAAATAGTAGTAGGGTGTGGGCGATAGAACTCAGAATTGAATAGTGAATTATAATAATTATATGATTCGCAAGCATTTGTACTAATTTTGTAGTGAGATCTAATGATACCATATTTTCCGCCCAAATTATTGACGGAAATTTAGCCTCTTCATTTATATATTATGATGTGTCAATTAAATAATCTGTATGTTTTTGAAATTTTATGTCATAGAAATTGATGACATAAAATCTTCAATAAAACAGTCATTATAACTTCATTTGAAGATAGAAATGGCAACCCAAACGGCCAAACGTATGGTTTAGTGGTTTAGCCACTTGTTCTCTCTGTTTTATTATTTTGATATTCGCGGATAGGCCAAATTCCTGAATTTTTCTATACCATGATTGAGTTCGACACAATCTACAACCGAATATTTTAGTGTCTCCCCACACTATTTCAATGCTACATGAATTTAATTTTCAAAATCAGATATAAATAAATTTGGTTTTAGACAAAGTTCACAAGAATTACACAGTTTTATGATATTTTGAAAAAAAATTGACGTAGGTTGAAGTTTTTGTCTAGAAGTAATGCAAACAAAAGTGTTGTATATTGATCATCGCGTAAACTATGCAAAAAAAAACAATTCCGTAAATAATTTGGGACAATATTCAGAAGTTCCATTTATGTACCTATATATAGCTATATAATCTCAGATTGGCAAATAACTTTTAAATCTGTATCAGGTAAAAATATTATTAAGACAGTTTCAATCATTGATTGATAAAAATTGTTCATTGAGATCAGTTTTCAAATCCAAATTGCTTATAGCTTTTTGTCCTTTTATATAATTCTTCCATTATTTTTATTTTTTGGTAATGGTAGCACCATTCTTTTACGGACTTTATAAATATTTCGTCAAACTATACAATATTATCGTGTAGTCAATACGATGAGAGTTAATTTATCAGTTGGTAAATACCAACAATTGAAGAGAGAAGTGTGACATATATTTTCCAAAATTTTATCTAAGTACAATATTGATTGATAATATTAAATATTTATACAAATTATAAAATTTAAAAAATGCACTAATATGCTAACAAATTTTCAAATGTGCACTTTTTTTAAATTTAACGAATATATTATACAGTTAAATGTTGTACCTACTCAACTTCACCATTTTACAAAACTACTTCATATAGAATAATCTATGATTATCGCAAAAAAAAAATACAAATTCAAGAAGCCCCGAACTCTAATTAATAATTATTATCTATAGTTCTACACGCAGCAGTTTATCGGTATATTTTACGCGACATAATAAATTAAAATAACAATAACAATATATACTGTTGTCATCGTTCGTGTTACAATAATGCATTATATATTGTTGTATGCTTTGTTATATACCTATTATATACGTTGCGCGTTGCAATAAATGAAGCAGATAGTGTGTCGTAAATCGTAATGGTCGTATGCCATCCGTGCGATCGAGTTTATGTACAGTCATCGCCGTCGCGCGTATCTATCCATACCACCGACAGTCTGCGAGCAGTAAATCGAAATATATAAGATATGTATAGGCACCTAAACCCACTTAAAAAGATTTCCCAACATTTCAAGCAGCCTATCAACAGTACGATGAGCAGCATCCTGTCATTCTTGCCATCAAAGTTTTGTGAAATTGGGTTTGAAATCCGTTTATTTTGTTCGCGATGAGTGAACACATGATAATGTTTGTTCTGCCAAAGAAAAGACGAGAACCTAAACCTTACCTGTTTGTAGTTTTCACACCCAAGGCAAAATTAAAGACTAGGAAAATAGGCAAACATCCCAAGACAATTTTGGCACGAAAATTAAAACTAAATTTATACAATAAGATTTTTAAATTAAATTTTTTTTTCTTTATATTAATGTAGTTATTGTTACTATAATATAATAAATTAGTGTTGCATCAACTATTCTATATTTTTACATTGCGTTTTTCATGTACAATGGTTTAGGATTAAGCCAATCAAAAATAAATACAACTAATGAATTTAGGTAATGGTTACCTATAAACATTTTACAAATTTTCAAATTTAATATAATTTATTTTTATCAGTTATTTTGTGCGAATAGCGAATGTATGACCTAATAGTCTTAACTCAGCTCTACCCCAATCCCACGCTAAAAAGTAAAAACAGTCAAGATTCGGAGTGAATTTAGTTCACACTATGATGTCAAGTCTAAAAAGACAAATATTTAGAAGAATTTTTTTTGGTTTTGCGAAAAAAACTAAGGAGGGGAAATATATTTGAATTTCGTATACTGCAATAGTTAATGATTTGTAAACACCAATATTACCTTCAGATCACATTATTTAATGAATAGCACGTCGTACAGTATCGCGAATGCACTGCGAGCAGATATTTTGTAATAATAATTATTATATTATAGACGATCTTTCTTATTTGGTTATGTAAATCAATAATATAATAAACCTATAGTGTTGAAATATAGGTATATGTAGATTGTAGGTACACGGTACACCGTGTATCATATAGGTACATATACGATGTACATAATATTATTATAACCGACTTTATACGCCGTGATTGGACGGTATGTTTTGTTCATTGTTTCAGACAAGAAAGGTGCTTTGTATATTTTAAAAATTACATTTAAAAAAAAAAAACAATATCCGTTTTTGTTGCTCGGTAGCAGTGACCAAATTCACTTTATTTATACATTATAATGTATTATATATCTACTACGTATTGTAGCTATATTAACTATAATACATTATATTGTCATTATTCCATCAAGTATAGTACCTCTACGGCTCTACTCGAACTCAACGTTATAAACATAGCCGTCTGTGTATAAAATATGCTACACAATAATATCCTATACAGTGAAACTTCCATATAACAAACATCCATTTTACGAAATTTTCTGTTTAAAGAAATATTTTTAAGAACTATGATCTTCATTGTTAATGAATATGTAATTCTATTCAACGAATTCCTCCATATTACAAATTATTTTTTGTTGCTTATTCGACTTCGTTGTATGGAAGTTTCACTGTATTATTATACAATACACTTTACCAACGAGTCCCTGCCCTGCCGTTAATATAGTCTGCAATAATTATCAATATACTATGTTGTATAAAGCGCACAGAGTACACCATTGACGACGTAGATGCTCGTATTCAGCGGCGGGTCCAGACATTTTTTAAGGGGTGTACATTATTCATATTTTCAGTAAATTAATTATAAATTAGTGGATGGGTAAGATATATTATATGAATTAAGTTACAACACCTACTATCGGACTATTGTATAGGTATTCATTTAGTTTTTCAAATCATGTCTATGTATAGATATCTGTAAAAATACTATAAATATAAAAAAATGACTATAAAAATTTTCTTTATTCCATTGATTGGGAGGGGGGCAGGAGTGTTCTGTGAGTTGTGACAAACAAACTTCTGTTTTTAAATAAGAATCCTCCCCTCTTTAATTGGATAATTTTTTTCTTAATTTGAATTTAGACATCTAATATTTCAAACAAGTAATTTCTCAGTAGTTAAAATGTTAGTATAATAAGTATAATAACAGTTCTTAAAAACATAGAATAGTAATTAAAATATATTACGTAATATTGCATCTAGTATTTATTATACTTAGACTATTTTTACAAATTTATAGATTTTAATATTAATTACTTAATTTTTTTTTATCACCATACCTCCCATATCTTTCAAATTCATCATTATAGATCTACAGCAGGGGTCTTCAACCCGCGGCCCGTCTTGTCTTTATTTGCGGCCCGCGATCACATTTTTAAGTATAAATAAATTTAATCATAAATGTTATAATAGTAAAAACTAAATTTTTGTATAAAATACAATGTTTTTAATATGGAGCGGCCCGCGAAACTTTTAGAAAACATTATGTGGCCCGCAGCATATAAAAAGGTAGAAGACCCCTGATCTACAGATATCTTTATAAAGTTAAGTAACTCAAAACTACTTGTTGGGATTTCAATTTTGATACTTCAAAATTTAAAAAAAAAATATCCACTAAAAAACTCTTTTATATAGTATCATTTGAAAAATATAAATTTGTATCATCATATGATATTTCTTAGGTAGTATAACTAAATCTTAAAAATTTAAAAATATGGTCGTGAGGGATAAATTATATATTATTTCAAAATTCCGAGAATCAGATTTTGAATAACTTCATTATTGGAGAAAAAGAAGGGGTGAGGGGTGAGTATACTTGACGAATCACCTTGTATATAATATATACGAATTACTTATACAATTTTGTCTATATTATAGTTGTATAATCAAATTTATAATCATCAACGAAATAACGATGACGTCTGCCAATCGTTGTTGATGTGGCTGTGGCAGTTAGTAGAGGTGGCGGTGCGGTCCTCGTGAGTACACGACACGGTACCTATATAATAAATAATAATAATATATACCTACGCAAGACTATACGCATTGTATGCTTTATTGTATTTACAGCAATATACTATAATATTATTATTTTGTCTGTTTTGGCTTTCGAGTTTATGCGAACGTGCTAACAACAATATAATATTATGTCGTGTCTTAGGTACTACTATTCAAACATTTTCTTTTCTTTTTTTTATCAACGCACTCGAATGTCGTCGTAAAAAAATCTGTTAAAATACACAAGTAGACTTGCACACACACACACGACGCATACAATATAGCATAATAACGATTATAATTTATATTATATTAACGGCACGATGGTTATCAACGAGATCGCATTTGTCTGTAGCTCCAAGTGTGTGTGTGCATACCGACACGAGTGCAAGAAAATCGGAAAATGTACAATTTTACACGACCGTGTTATTTGTATACGTCTATACGTCTATGTGCGAATAACGATGCACAAAATACCTAAAATCCGTCGTGTTACAATAATAGTGTCTTATATGTGTTGATGCGTCCCGATCGCCAGCCGCAACGGTTTCAGCCGAAAATAATTTGTTGTTTTATTGTTTGGTATTTTTTTTTTTGCCCAAATATACTACCCGACGATTTCGACACCGCAGCCGTCAATGCGATATCACGACGATGATGATGATTATACGATTATTATTACGACGATGGTGATGATGATAATAATAATTGTCAGCCGCCGAGATGATTCTATAATACCACCGCCGCCGAGCCAGTCGAATATCATTACGTCGTACCACCTACTTATATATTATATACACAATATAGGTACCTACCAACCTACCTACTTACTTACCTACCATTACCTATACGCGAGCCGGCCGGCCGTCAGTCGTACAGGTTTATTCGTATCGTTCGGAACGGCTTGTGATTCATGATGTACGACCGTAGTATAATAATATGATATAATCGTTATTGTTTTTCACTAATATTTTATATCTATCCGCGCATTCGGACGTTCGTTAGTGATGTCGGTGTCGTGCTCGATCTAAACGTTCGCTGCGGTGCAAGTAATTAACTCTGTTGCATTCGGCCGCGATACCTGACCGTCGTCTCCGGTATATAATATAAGGGGTAAGTGATTTAATTTATACACTATACGTATCTATATGTGAGTGCGATTACAGTGTCTACAGACGCTACATTTAGGAGGTTGCTATAACATTCTATGATTAACAACGGTGAACTCGACAGAATAACATAACGTGAGGATTAACTCTAGAACGTATATCTGTATTGCTTATCATTCGACAAATCGACGGATATATTAATAATATGAACTATGTTATTCCCAGTGAGTTTTAACCATATTTCTTAAAATAAACTAAAATATACATCTATAATAATAGAATATTAACATAATAAAATTACTAAATATAGTTATTAGTATTTTTGTTGGCTATATTCGTTTATTCTTTACCATTGTTGCATTCGATAAATCGACGAATTTCGTATAGAATAGGTGACTTGAATCTCGAGGAATCAGGAATACCTTACGATATTTATGAGAGATAGACGGGAGTTAGAAGAGCGCAGTGTAAGTATGCTAATAACAATCAAAATACAACTATTAATGTTCGTCGAATTGACACATGGCAAGTGTTCTAGGATTAAATAATATTTAGCTCTGTAGATAAGTGGTACCCACCTACTTCATGGTTTCATTTTTCTGAATACTTATGTAATATGTAATTTTCAAAAGAATCATAGTATATTGCATAGCAAGTACAAGATATTCCAAATAAAATAAATGTATAATCGTAAATCAATGTATCAAGATTCAAACGCGTCCTTCACTAACAGTGTTTTGAGTAAACTAGGCTCTACTCACTAACGTTCGGACGTTCCTCGAACATTACGATTATCATTGTTTTTAAAAGATGTCGTTATCTTATAATCATCTTATTCAGAATTTATTTTCAAAATTTAGTTATCATCGGATGCTTTTGCTGGACCTTATCTATTTAGGTTCATATCACACGCACTTATTACATAAGCGTTAAAGTGAGTAATATCAAATACGATTTATCGCTGCAGATGTTCTTACTATGCGATGATCATGACACTTTTATCTTATTATATATTATTTTTATAATATATAAGAGTAGGTAGTATGTATATGATGCGTACAGAAATCACGGAACTAGTGAATTTTCACTACAACAGGTTTTCGGCAGACTATATGATTATAACGTGTTTAGATTTGCCTTCGCGTGAGTGTATTTATATTACATAGTATAGGTATACGTCACATATTATAATATGCAAAGTAATAAGGTTATAAAAACGTGTGGTAGGTCCTAGAAATCAGAACATCGTGTAAAAGCGAATTTCGTGGTCGTTTGAGACGAAACCAGTCCAGTTAGTCGTCATCGATATGTAGCTCCACGTCGGCGGCTACACATCAATAACACACACACACACACACACACATGCACGCACTTATACAATAATCCTATACGTATAATATTAAGTATACATAAAAAAAAATTTGCCGATAGTCATTATAGGTACTTGCTGTTATACAACTCCGTTTGAATAATATAATATTATGTTATTGCGTAAAAGTACCTGAGGTGCTGTCTATATAGTTTGTACTGTTTATTAGTGTATCCACACCAGCACCACGTAGAACGATTTTATTTTATTACATACATTACACGGCATATATATATATATCTGTGCGTGTATATTTATTATGTAGGTAATAGGTACTTTATAGATAAAACCCCATCCGTATTATAAGGGACGGTAAAGATGTTTCGCTACGGCGGCAATGCCTATTCTATTTGGTGAAATGTACATTCGTATTGTATTACATTACGCATTATTTTTCGTTGTTAGGTACACTACCTCGAACCGTTCAAAATATATTGTTATGTTAATGTATAACTACACAACTAACATAACTATAGTAAATAAGTAATAAGCGCAAACATTAACTTATTACCGGATATAGATTAACAAAAACATTCTATTTATTATCGATTTATTAACACGTATTAATATATTAATATGGTCAGTTGCCACTGTTCTAAATTATAAACTACTGTATTAGCCATCAACATTTTCAGCTTTGGAAATACTAAAAATATATGGCAGCAACCCGGTTACTTAAGTTCAAGAGACTAACTTGCATAACTTCTCTTAATTAAAAAAAAAATCCTTTTTTATAATGAGCTTATTTAGCAATAGATTTTACGATAAAAAAAAAAATAAAAACCGTTAAAATAGAACAACTGGATTTTATTTATAAATAAAAAAAACTGAGTAATTTTTTTATATTAAATTAAAATCACCTTAATTTGAAAAATTATATTTTTAATTGCTATATTCCTAATTATTTCTATATTTTTATGTTCCGTAAAAGCTTGCTATAAATATTCAAATATTTTTTAGATTCTATTTTAATTTGATCCTAATTAATTATGTAATAAATGAATAAGTTCACATATTCCTGGGTCACACATCGAAGTCAGTATTGCCATGGCTACTGAATATATTTTATAATGTGGTTTAAATTATGTTGATTAACATATTTATTATTATTATTATTATTATTTATTATTGACATCTAAGTCCGAGAATAAAAAATGGTTTTCGATAAATTGCATGTCTAACATGATTTTTATCCTGAGTAGAGGAGATAAAATTAAATCATAGGTACACATGGTTCACGCAGCCTACATATACATATACGTATTGATATAGAATATACACTCTAGATATTTTCCATATTTGGAATTTAAATTTTATTTTTCTCACCCTATCGCCAAATTTAATAAACACAGTTGCCTGCACGCACTTACGTAATATTGGACGGCAAATAAATGTTTCAGTACCATTATATCACATGTCTCACAGCCCCATAGGGACTCCTGTACGAAGGATCGTTAGACCACACTTCGTATATTTTTGATTATATTTTTACGATTTGTTCAATCAGCAACTGCCGTCCTTGCGCCAATGAAAATCTCCCAGTCCGAGCGCCGACTCAGCACCATTCCAATTATTGTTGTATACTAATATTAGGGTCTTTGAATCGATTCCGCTCTAAAGTATGTATATACAGTTTTCTGCAACATCCCCTGTGAAACAGGAAAAAGAGATCAAATAAAACCATCATTATATTATGTTATGTAATGTCTGAAATAACTGAAATTGAAGTTTTTCACACTCCGTGTGGTGTATGTTATACGATACGTTTCGCATACGTCCATTTTGCACTGCAGTACTGCACTAGGGCCCGTCACCAAGAATTAATTATAAAGCCTTCTATACTGTCGCCACTGCTAGTTTGCTGCGTGCCGCGTGGTTATAATATATAACAGATATATATTGTGTAGTGTATTAGTGTATAAACAAAAATAATTATTATCGACCAAAGATAGAATCAAGTCTGGTGCACACGATCCCATAATCCAAACTGGACAAAAGCCGTTACTTATTTGATATAATTATAATTGTAGGTGCGCAATCGGGAACGTTTAATAATATAATATATAAATCATGTTTTGTGTAGGTACATAATATACGTATATCTACAGAATTGTTACTATACTGCGATGGTCTATGAAAAATACGACACTGGTAAAAAAATCTGCAAGTACAAAAAATGCTGCGGACATTTGTAATCAGTACTTATCATGTTAGGTATATATATTTTATAATATTTAGGGTTATAATTAATTATAATAATAATAGTCAAATTAAAATATATTATATTATTAAAATAAGTAAAAAGTATCGCAGTGCTGCTCTCAATAAAAATTTCTAAACACATCCCTTTGTTATATTTATAAACACAATTTGTTTACCTCATATGAGTATTTTTATAAAAAAATCTTCAGATTCGCAGTTTTAAACATTTATTTTTGAAGATATTAGGTATTAATAACTGTTCTGTAGTGGATTAAATTAGACATCTCAGATTAAATTGATATAAGTGACGATTTTTAATAAATAGAATATAATAGTAATAATATGTGCTGGAAAATATTTTTTAGTTTTCTATAGTGTTCTAATCTAGACCATTATGAATGTAGAGATATTGCATATTTTTTTCTGATTTTATCGTTTCCTAATTTAAGATTAAATAGGTATTAAGTACTAATGTGCTAAATAGTTCATATTATGTACAGTGACGTACAGGGCCAAATAGAGCATAGGTAATAACAATAATTGTAATTATAAAAGTATAATAACTATTATACTATAATAATATAATATATAACATTATTATGTTTTGTCAAATGTCGATTATAAACCTAATAATAAGTGTATACAAATTTTATATTTTTAAATGAGAAGTCATAACCACTTTTTGTTACTGTGAACTAGTGAACTGTTGAGTAAATTATTTATTTGAAAATTCTAATTTAAATAAGAAAGTCAACATTTTAACGAGTAAAGTTTCCGAGATAACTAAATTAGCTACCTATATATCAAGAATTAAAGTCCATGATAGGTATGATATAAGGTGTAGAATATATTGTTTGTACAAATGTGCAATGTACCTAATGTATATTACCTATATATTACAATGTAGTAATTACATTCATGAACTTAATCATCATTTTTACAAATTATAAAATAGTAATTATAAATTTTAATTTTGATATCATAGATTCTATAAACCTCCTACATTTTCTAGATATATTTTGCTATGATTTCTGGACTATTATTTTTAAATATAATATAATAACTCCTATACTACTCGTTTGAATTTCAATTTTGACGATACGTACTTATACATTAAAAAAAAACCTAAATTTGAATAATTTCACGATAAATAGATAAAAGGTTGGCGAGTCCAAGGCGGATTGATCCACCTTGGGTGAGTCTTTGACCCTGTATCAGCACGCCTACAGATAAGAAATACAAACGAGTTTTGACGACGCAGCTGTGAATTGTTATTTGTTTTCGTATATTATACACAATTATTGAGACGCTGGATACAGCTGTTATTGTAAACAGTTATAGTTTCATGAACATTTTTCCGCTATCTGTTAAAATTATTAAAATTAATACACATTCTTTTGTGTATTGTATAATAATATGCAGTGTTATCGAAAATAATATATAATATAATAATTACTATATTTTACTATACAGTATTACTATAATATATTACTATACATTATCGGTGTACACTTATCATTACGTGGTATAAATTGTGTTTTTAGTTATTCGCAACAACAGACAACACAAAAAAATACGTACGATTATATCAAAAATGCAATGTTTCTAAAAGTTCTATAAGTATGACCGAAAGCGTCTGTCATCTTTGTGAATGTCCTTGAAATTTTCTGATTTACTATAATCAATAGCATTTTATAATTTACTATAATATGTACGAGAATATCGGAAATTCGATTGTAAGGTACATTATGACAGTTTGTATAAAATAAATATTGTAGACTTAAACATTTAGGTATCTCTATAATGTCGTTCGGTCTATGAACTTTCACCTAATACCAGTGGCGTTGAACACGCACTTTATAAGTAGTTCAATTAAAATGTCTTAAAAATTGGATAGGTGAGTGGGTAAATATTAGAGCATTGCAGAGTACTTAGTATTTTAACTATAATTGTATTCAACACAAGAATGTCATTAATTATTTATACTTAAAATGGTATATAAGTGTATATTTATTTATAATTATGCTTAGAAAAAACTAGTATTAATGAGGTGGTAAATTGGAAAAGAGTGGGCGGGACAATCAAATTATTTGAACTGTTTCAATTTCATTCGGCGTCATTGTCCACTGCGCCGTTATAGTCGTAACTATAGAGGGGAATATCCCCACGAAAATATTGTTTCAGTGATAATCTAGGTGAGGTAGCTCTGCTAAAATAAAGTCTTTACGGCTTTAAACGAAAATGATGAAAATATATTAAATATGTCATTTGTACAAGATATTTTTTTTTTTTGCTATTGCAGATACGTATAGCGAGATTTTGTCATTTGTTATTTATAATCTATAGTTTTGCTTTTGCACCGCACATAATTTTACGAGAATATTAAAGAGAAGTGTTGAAAATTTAAAATGACTGTACTAAAATTATATACTTAATACTGTACACCTATTCATGAGCGCAAATATCCCAAATTGTTGGGAAGAACTCAAGTTCATTATATTAGCGAGAAATCTGTGGAGATAGCGCCATATTCCCCATACTCATTATTCCATGATTTTAGTTATTGATATAAAAATATAAATTATTAAATTTAAATAAATATTTTTGTTTTAATAAAATTCGTCTTTTTTTTAACGCATTATTCAGTTATTAATGATCGTCGAGAGGCTTGGGCATGAATTAAGATGTGTAGGTATATCTAGTTCACGGGTGTGAGAAAGTCTAAATCATTATCCGTTTATAATCTATTATTTATCAGGTTTGAAAAAGACATTCAACATTTAATTGTAACAGATTTTCTAAACAAATTGTCAATTACGAGATAAAACACAATAATCCTTTTTTATTATCTATATTTATATTATTTATCAGAAATTTAATGTCGTATCACAAAAATAATTATTTTTTTCAATATATTTGTAATTGGATTTAATTTATAAAAATGCTATTTGATTAGTACTTACTACCAACTTTTGAACTGGGGTGACTTGTCAAAAACGTAAAGGGTCTAGTCTAAATCCCCCACATGTCAAGACCTTTTCCCCCTATATTTGCGCCAATATTTATTATATTATAGACATATTAAGTACAATACATATATTAATATACTGTATATAGTAAATATGTATATGTGTATTTGTCATTAGGGCTTAAAAGTGTTCAAGTGTTCATATTAAAAATAAGGCGTACCTTATTTTTATCTTATATTGCAGTTTTCTCGATTACAACAGATATTTGTGTATTCTTATAAAATCTTTATGCTTTCGATGTATTCCTACAGCGTATACTCTCTTTCTAAGTTCTCATTTTGTGTAAATACTGTACCTTCGTGCACACATTATTATAGATGTGTACAAAAATTATTATATTTAGAAAACTAAATTTAATTATTACGAAACAAATAAATAAATTAAATGATTATTATTTATTAGTTTCAAAGTTATTTCATAATTCCAATCGCCTCTTATTAGTATTAAGTATTAATGTATACATTAATTGTGTGATATTGTCATATATTGCATAGTGATATAGGTTATGCCATTGATTATAAATACTATAGAATTTATAATATTAATTATACGTTCATAACTATCTTTTAATTAATAACAACATATATTATTATAATATGATTAATGATAATCATATAATCACTATATTACATACCAGATATTAGGAAAATTGTTAAAGTGGTATGTATAACAATAAAATCGTACCTATATAAATTATAAAGAGTGAAAAGAGTTAAATTTTCGCTAAAATTTTTTTTTTAGAATTTTCATTATACGGAGCCAAACATTTTTTCTCGTAGTGAACTTTGTTTATAGAAACGTGGCGTGTACTTCAACGAATTAATTTATACCGATGCACATATCTGCTGCACACAACGCAAATTCGCATTATATATATATATGACATGTGTGCCTATATAACATACTATTTACGTTATGGTTTGGATCGTATATTATTATTATATCCGGTTGGCGCGACTCGGCTCTGTCGTCGGCCGGTATACGCCCATCCCGGCCACTGCACATTAATAGTGTATTTATAACGATGATATTATTATATTATATATTGTATATGTTTACACGAGAGCATACAATATTATCGTAGCCGACCTGGCGCGAATAATGAATAAAATCTGAGAACTCTAGTCGTACATACGCACCCGCTGCGGCGTATATACCAATGGCGTGTACCTCGTCATGTACTCGCGCGCGTGTTCGTGTGCGTATGTGGATGTGCCGTATGTGCGCGCGTGTGTGTTGGTGTGTGGCTGGCGCATCCTGCGTTCAAGCGTGCGATGGGTCATTATTTCGTTACGCAAGCAAAATATAGGCACGTAGGTATTATGTTTGAACTGCTCGTACCGTTATACGCACTGTATTATATATTATATTATAGTATACATATAAAAATGGTCGTAGGTATGTATCGTGTACTAATTACTACAATATCACTAAAACAACCATAATAATATAATACGATATATGTATGTAGTGAGTATGACTGTGCAGTGGTGGTGTATAGAAATAATGGGCAACTATATAAATAATAATAATAATAATTTTTTTATGACATTTTGACCATTTTGTGAAACGTTTTGCATCTCTCTCGTGCCAGATTATTCTGATTTTATTCGGTATTCACTGGTCGTTCGATTTTCCTTTTGTTGTACAAATCCGTTTTAAATAATATAATAGGCTTACTCATTAATATTATTTCATAGCTTTTAAAGCTAGGAAATCGAAAGCGTTTATTTTATTGATTTATTCTATGCTTAGGTACTATGTTGTTATTTATATTTCTACTAAAATTATAATGTTAAGAATATCTATTAATAGTTTATTACGCTGTATGAAAAATAAATAATGTGACCACAGTTTTTAATTGCTGATTTTGAAATTTTATACAATTTGCTATATTACATTTGAATAACAATGTCAGAATCGTTGAGTAATTGATAAGTACAGTGCAACGACTGGTAGTTGAGTTTAAGTCACTCTAGGATAACAACGAGACAATCCGATTTGACATTGTACGGTGTATAATTAGTTTTAAACAAAATCCACAAAAATAAAATTTACTCGTACGTGTAGATAACAAATTATATTTGTGAGTACCTATAATATCTAATGACTAATGGTATAATCAATCGAGTTTTCATCGTTAGACGCGTTATTGTTATACTTGGCTGATGAGTGATGACTGAACCGCCAAAATATTGACAACGTTGCATGAAATGATTATCTTTTTCTGTGCTCAAACGGGTTGTTAAAAGAAATGGATCACGCTCAATCGGGTATCGCTGTAATAATATTATATTAAACAGTGTAATTTGCAATAATTGCAGTATTGGTGGGAGGGCCGTTATTGTGAAATTTGTCACTCGGATGTTTTATATACGTATTTACAACTTAATATTTTTTTTTTTTGGGGGGGGAATAAGTTGATTAAATTATATAATTATATGCATAAACTATACATTTATAAATATAGTCAAATTATAAAATGAATCAAGTTTTCTGTTCTTATTAATTGCTAAAGCATCAATCCCTGGAGGAGCGACCCCCCCCCCCGTAAATACGCCACTGCCTATATAAATCCGCGATTGTGACTAGGATACTGTATAATATATAGGTTCAAAAATATTGTATCAATTAATAATTTTTCATCCATTATCCATATCCTATGTACCTACCTAATACTTGTAAGACTGTATTATACATTATATACGGGCGTTTCGTAGTTGTATGCTTGTTTCGTTTTACATTGTTGTCGACGTTGTCGTTGCTACATTATTTCATTATAATTTATATTATAATATCTTGGGTAGGTATACGTATAATCCATACGGCCATACACTCGTCGCACACTATCCGCAAACACGCCGGAGGCCAGTAATGACTACAATACTATGCCGCAGTCACCATGCCAGCGCCGTCCTATTATGTATATTAAAGTCCTCTGGATATTTTTATAATACACAGTCTCGCGCGAAATCGTGTTTGCGCTAGTTTTATATGTGTGTGTGTCGTGTGAATTTTTTCATTTATATATTCACATAATCAAACGACGGGTGATTGTTTTGAAAAATTGTTGTGTTTTCCATTTCATCATCAACCGGTATTACAATATAGATAATAGTAATGAATAATGATTATAATACTTTAATTCAACTACGACGATAATGCACACGTGTGTACATATTAATTAACGAACACACACACACAGTAATCATCCATTATAGTATTAACTATTAATAAAATGCTATTATAACGAGATGCAGCACGTCGTCAGCACTGTGATATTGTTTATCATCGCCGAGAGTTGGCTAAAATGTATAAAATGTATTAATTTTAATAATAGAAATAATTAACAGTACTTAATATAATATTTTATACATAATACTAGCTATACTGTGCTCGAGTTATAAATCTATCTTTCTATTGTTTTCCATTTTGCTTTAGTTAAATTTATAACACAGCCATAATTACAGTGGTTATTTTATGATTTTCTATTTCTTAATTCTGGACACATTTTTGACGTAAACACAAAAAACTGGAGACAGATTTATACAAATTCTAACATAAATCTAATGTTTCAATGAATATCATCAACCTCAACGTGTAAAAAATATGTACACAATTAAAATTACAAATGTAATCATTGTAAATGTAATGTCTATAATTGTTTAATTTTAAGATATATTATTTTTTAAATATATTTCAATATTTGTAATAATTGTATTATGTCATATTTCTAATAACATTTATAATGTGCAACCAATTAAATAAACAAAAAAAATTCTTCGTGAGCCAAAACTAAATTCATGAATTAGCCACCCGTTAACAATCTATAGGGGTTAAGAAGACGTTATACCCGCATGTGTTGTCTCTGTCTTACTAATGTAGATCATGATAAATTACGTTCAGCAGAACACATTTTGTGATATCAGCTTTAATATTAGAGTAAATTTACCTATAATCAAATTTAAAGGTTAGAATATTATCTAGAAAATGGCATCTGTTTTTATTGATATTATCATTTTAAAATAATTATAACTACCTATTTAGAATATTACAACTTTAAAATATTCATAACTCATAACTCTAATATTAAAGCTAGCATCACAAAACGTGTTTTGATGAACGCAAATTTGCTATGATTTACATTAGTAAGACAGAGACAACACATGCGGGTATAACGTCCTCTTAACAAAATAAGCTATAAACATCTACAGAGTCTTAAGGAATCTATTGATATAATCTCATACAGTCTACATTCAACAGACAATGATGAATGACATATTATATTATATTTAGATACGCCCGACAATACGCTACGATATAATATTGTATTGTGCACAATGACCAAATCAAAGTAATAAAAATTCGATAGATTATAAAAAGTGAACCATGTATTACAAAATGTATTTCTATTTTATACATACAAAATTAAACATAATTTACGCAAACAAGTAATATTTTATTTCCAAAAACTAAAAATAATTTAAAATGTTATAAGTTAAAATTAAATATAAATAGGTAGGTAGTAGATACAATTTTAAATGTTTTAATAATTAAGACTATAATATACTTGATTGTTAGTGTTTTATATTTCAGTTTTCGTGTTTAAAATAATGAAATAATAATAATTTTTGCAAGTAAATGAAATGTTATTATTCAGTCAACCCGGTAAAATTAGTTTTAATTGACTCGAGTTACTTTTTAAAGTAAAACTTATTCTGATACATGTATTATACCTGCCCGCTAATAACGACGAAACACTGTAAAATTGTCTTTTAATTTTTAATTTTTAAATAATAATTAAAAACAAATTATTTTAATGCGCATGCTTAAAAAAAGGATAACAAAATTTCACAGAGCTGAGTAGTTAGTTTATAATACACGCGTAAATACTATATTATAGTATATTACATATACACAACGCCAGCGGCCGTGGTCGGAACTGACGTCCCTCGACTTTTCATTTATAATAATGATTTACAATTAAATATTACAATATTGTAATATTACTATATACACGACAGTCATTTTATACGCGTGCGCCCGTCATCGGTCGAACGTCGTCGATTTTCATTTATCATCGTCGCCTCGTCATCGCAATAATATTAATAATAATAATAATAATAATAATACGAAAAGCCGCTGTTTTGTATTCTTGCATCGTGTATGCCCATAATATACATTATTTTAGCGTTTAAAACATAGTCGATTAACATTAAGGTCTACGCATTTGGTTCCTACATTATTATATGCTCGTAATATACCTATCGGAGGTGTACACATTCATAACAGGTATACCCGGCAAAGATTAATATTCTTCGTTCGCTTATGGCTTATGTTATTATTACGATTTTAGGACTGAGATATTTTTAAACTTTAGTACAGTCGCATATGATAGTTCCTGTTCAACTGAACACTATCGTATGACTTGTGTGTCACTCATGAGTGACCATTAATGGACTATAAAAAAAATAACAGTATTAAATTTCAAGTTATTTTTTTTCATGCAATTATTATAGTTATCTTAATTAAAAATATATATTTTCAAGACATTTTTACTAATAGTGTCAACGAGTTAATTTTTACATTATAATTAGCATTTACATATAATTAGTTATTTTTTATTTGACTTGAGGGTTAGAAAAGATATTTTAGTATAACACGGAAAAACTGGTTTCTAATCTATTAATATTAAAAATTGAAAAAAATTATTTTTTTTCTACTTTCTTGGCATATTACCTGCGTTTTTTTATAATTTAAATCTGGTAATTTTTTTGGCTCATGATTGTAATTGTAGTCTATAGATAAGTTCTAGAGCATAAAGAATATAATAGGCATCATATAGCTAGAAATACTACAATAATATAACTTAATAATAGCTAGGTATATAATATTTAAAAAAGGAAATTTATTTACTCTATTTTTTCTGATGATTTGTAAAATCCGAGGTCAAATCGTTACGATGAAAACAAATTTTAAACTTATCAATGATAAATGATAATGTAAATTTTTCTCTTTTCAAAACCACATTGAATTAAAAAAAAATTATCTTTCTTCTTCAGTATTGTATATATATAACCTTTTCCCTAAAAAGTAATTTTGGTTTAAAAAAAATTTTAGTACGTAATATTAGTATGAATTTGTACGACTAAATTTTAAGTTCTCAATATACCAATTCAATGTGAAAAATAAATTTTCGATCTGTTTGATGACAGCGAATAATCAATAATTTTAGAATTTGCCTTCGTTGGTCGTCATTTGCATGTCGATTAGACGGATTTGCCGGGGTACCATTTTAGATCGAACACAGCCCGGACGAGATATAGAAATAGCATCGTATCCATATGTACTTGTATTTTTATTTTTTATGTATAAAGATCAAAAGTAAAATATTAAAGTCAACATTATTTTTTTTTACACGTTAAATTTATATTTTTATCAAACTGAATATTTTCACGAATATTAGTGGTTGTTCTTATCGATTAAGACATTAATTTGTACACAAATGAAACTTATTATTTTTACTCTCGAGGATGTCAGCGCACCGCGTACCGTTCGTCTTCTTTGGCTGATTCATGCGTGCATTATGACAAATTTGCGTTCGCCAGATCCAATTATGTATTGTCACCCACCTTTAATATTATATATTAGTAAATTAACTTATATTCACATTATTTAAAGCAGAACTTCTTACCTAAAACCAAAGTATTAAAATCACATTCGAATTCAGAAAATGGAATCTTCAAATTACACTTAGATTCAAAGAGTCTAAGTTAGGTTCAATCATTTCATAAAACTTCTAAACATTTTGGTGCACAGTTACATATGTGACGATAAATGCTGTTTTATTAAACTACTGCTATGTTTTATAAACAACTTAACTAATTTAGAAATAAACGTAAAATATTAGGTATTTGGTACGATTATCGACGACGATATCTATTTGTCGATAATTTTTTCATACGATGCATCATGATAAAAAATAAAAATACGTATTATTTCTTGTTTAGACTAGAACATGTAAAATATTTCAAAACATTTCGTCCATCACTATATAATGTTATGTTATATTATGTCGTTAAATAATTTACAAATCGTTAAAAGTGAATGTGACTTAATTATACGTACATAAATATATTAAACTTCTACATTTTATAAATGAAAATATGTACGATAATGGTTTTTGAGCAATTCCTATTTTCGAATATAAACTTTTTTTATTATTAAACTGCGTGCAATTACTGCAGTTGTTCAACAAAAATACATTTGCTCATAAGTCGTAAGTCATAAGTGTGATTTGATCTTTTCGACTAACCACACTTTTATATATTTTTTAATTATACATACTAATTTACTGTACGTACATTAACAGTGACATTTACCTTCACGAATTGTATTATTAGTTTATTTTAATAGAACAGGTGATGTGTACAATGTTCATACTGCATACATTTTTTAACCTTTGTAGTTTGTACCACACATCATGAACAAAAAGTCGATTAAAATTGCTCAATATACATCGCTACCTATGCAGTATGTACAATTGTCAATTTCTAACGCAAATTGGATAAGCTGTGTATTAGTAATATTAAGTGTATGTGTATCTATCTGATAGTAGAAATGTTTTGTTTGTAAACAATTATCTAAAATGCAATAGCCTTTTATATTGTTAAATGTTCTATAACACGTGCTTCGATGGTTCTCCGGATCGGATTACTACGTCTCATGGACATTGGATATGGTTTGTTAGTTTTTACTGTTTGTTGTTATTTCATATAACTGTAGTCTGTAATCGCAAGTATGCCATATTTTGATGATAATATAATTATGAAATTGGTACATCAAATTGGATATTGATTATTAGCACAATACTACTCGTATACTCGAAATAAGATTACAGTATTCTGTTTTTCTTTCTAAACTTATGCGGACGATGTTTTAAAATTGCTTAGCAAGAACAGGTAAGGGTACAACTTCAAATTGTACATTTAAGACAAAATATTATGTTCTTGCACAACAGGCACCCGCTGTTTAAGTGTAATAAAAAATGTATAATCATGTAACTCAGTTTTATGATGTTAAAAAATATATTGTAATAAATAAATAAATAAGTATTAGTTCAGTTGTTTAGTTTAACTTTTAATATTTAATTATTTAAGTAGTCGTATCTATAAATAAATTATATTTGCGATTAATAAATGTATTTTAATAATAATTTAATATTACACTATTATTTTTGTGTATGATGGTTTTAAATTATTTTTCAATATAATATATATATATAAAGATGGTGCTCTAATATATACATGCTCCATGTGGAAATACTGATAATATGTTCTTACTTGGCACACATATCTAGAGCATTGCCCGGGCATTTCTCAGAATGACCAATTTCCTACTTGGTTTATAATACACACACACACACACATATATATATATATATATATATTATATCGAATTAAAATATTATTTTGCCGTGATTGTCGAGTCAAATAGTGCGCGCGATATAATAGATTTATTATGCATATATAGATACATAGGTATCTACTATCTGTACAATATACGTATACGGTTTAAAGAGATATACCAGAATCGCGGTAGACGACGAGCGCTAAAGCATATCGGGCTGGACCACCACCGCGTGTTATATATATACATATAGCTAGCAGCTTCTGACGACGCTGTAGCAGAGATCCGACTCCCCGCCTCAGACCATCGCGGCTTCTCGTCCGCGACAACGTATGTAATAGTAATAATACACTCACCGCGTATTACAATGTCGTCCCCTGTGCACGTATTTATTCTATCTATAAAGTAGGTAAAAAACACTACTCGCGCCTCTCTCTTTCCGTCTCTTTATCACTCTCTCTCTCTCTCTCTTCTTCTTCTTTCTCTCTCTCTTTTCATTTTTTTTTTATCCCTCCTCACCCGTCATCACCACCGTTAGTACACGCGCGGCACCGTCTGCTCTCTCTCCCTGTATAGATGAGATGTGATGGTTTATTTTTAGACCCGCGCCGTCGCCGGCCTGCACCGTAGCCGCACTCGGATAGACAGCGGCGCAGCAGACAGTTATTATAATATCATAGCTAGTGCGATATACGCGAGACAAGCGCACACACGCGTCACACACACACACCGTCCGGATCTCCGGCGGAGGCGTTCAAGTTAACCGTTGTCGTTACCTGCTGTAGTAATTGTATTATTAAACGAAAATATTATAATTATAATAAATTACACATCAATACCGCAGGAAGACCACGACTTGCGAAGACGACGGAAGAGTTGAAATCAAATTTTTGTAAAAGTTTCGTAGCCAGTCCGTAGTATTCAAAGGCCTGTCTGCAGCGTGTATTACACAGCATGTGATATACTAAAGTTGTACGGAACCACGCGCAAGCTCAAAAACACCGACGCGAACTCCGCGCGCTACTTGCCGCCGCCGTTTTCAGCGTTTTATCGTCGGAAATATAACGGGATTCGATCACACGGTAAACAGTAATATATATATATATATATATTTATATATATATGTATGTATGTACAGTAGAAATAATTTATAATGACATCGGTTGAAGTGATATACCAGGTTTAATGGCCCAAAATGAAAGGTCCCGGCAAAACCCTGTTTTATATCGGTTGTAATGACGTTCTTATAACTCGGATACGGATATATAATTACGTGAATTTAGACAATATTTATAATGACCTCTGGTCACATTATTATGGACGGCGGTTAATGAAAACAATAATTTTCAATATAAATAACCAGTGACAAATCGCATCTATTATGGCCATTAAATAATAAAAATTCTAAAATAAACTTTGAAAAAGTAGAAATCAAAATACATGGTTTTTCCAATATTTATCTAATGAATATTAAAATGTAATAAAAATGTTGTTTACTGATAATTCTTTTTTTAATTTTGTTTATTGTGACCTTTTTTCCTGGAATATCATAATACACGATTTCTACTGTATATATATAATAATATACTTATCATATATATTAATTGATAGGTACTCGTACAACAATATGCCATCTGTAAATTATAGTTATCTATTAAAGCATATAATATTCAGTTACACTATTCATAACAAATTGTATTATACTTTATTACTTCGCAATTATAGTTTGTCAGTCAGTGTTTGTGAGTCATGTGGATTAAACACTATGAAGAGATGTGTGTGTGTGTGTTTTTTAAATCATGTGATTTGTTAGGTACTTAATGAACAAAGTATACTAAAATTAAAAACGAAATAATTTGCGATGGTGAATTAAAATAAGTTCTTAAAAGTTGTAGAAAACGAGATTCCAAAGGAAATATTTTGAAATTGTATATTTACGAAATTTCCTACAATTTATTAAAAAAAGGTACCAAACATTTCACTCAATGTGCAAAAACAAATATATTTTTTTTTACTTTTTTTGTTTAAGGATACAAATAGAAAGTGTGATAGTAATAGTTGTCTAAATTTGTGCGATATCGTAAAAATTTTCTGATATTGGGTACTTTTTATAAAGACAACGCAAGTCGAGGTGTTTAAAAACGACCAACTAAAGTCGATTAGCACAGTTTATATAGATACGTATCAATATTGTAGCTGAATACCAAAAACTTGAGAATAGGATGCCGCGCATATTATAAAAATATTCATAAATAAATGTATGTTAAACAAATATAAAATTACGATAGATAGCATATTTTGTACGATTACCTATTAACATTAGGTGTATACTTAATATTTAGATTTCTAATATTATATTTTGCGGTGACGGCGTTTATTCGTTACACCGGGAGCGGTGGTGCAGTTCAAGTGTACAACAATAGTGCACATAGGTACCTTTGTATATTATAATATAGGACATGTTATGATAATGTAATAACAGTAATATACTGGTATATAATATATTAGATTGTAACGTAATCAGGTGATCGAAAATGTATGTCGACGACCTACTGCTGTGCCATTATAAGGAAATCTGTCTTAATCCTACATAATATTATAGTTTTAACAAAATATATACCATTGACATTAAAAATTGTACAATCAAATTCTCATCAATAGAGCTCCGCAGTTCGTGGGTGCCAACTTTTTCAACTTCAATCGAGAAATTCATTTATGGTCCTAATGTAATTGAACTTAAATGTTTAACGAAATTTTTATCGGAGATATAAATACAATCAAAAAATGACTATATAGAGGTACCTATTTTAATTATCGACCATGCATTCACAATACTAACTTATAAATTTATAACAAATATACTTATGTTCGTGTATTTCTTTTTAATACATTTTGTATGAATAGATTGCAATTTGTAGTTAACTATTGTATTTTTATCAAATTTAGGGAAAAAAATTAATAATGTTAGTTTAAAATTATTATTTTTAAAACGTTGTCTCCTTGCACTATCCGACAATTAAATTATTAAATATATGTACCTAAAATAGTAAAATATATGAAATAAGTATTAGAATTTAATTTTATCATTTGAGAATAGATAAATTAAATCATTCCATTATTTTATTTTATTTTTTTAAGCCGGTAATATGTATATCATATTAAGGTATCGACGTATTGGTACAATATTATTTCATAAAAAAATATATTCCAACTCAACTGTTATACAAATTTGCATTTATGATAGACACGAGTATTAAATATATATTGTTTTATGATGTCTTGTCATTCGCAGCCCGGTGGCGACCTTCCATCACCATCCTGGCTTACACTGTTCTATAACACACTACACACTATATGTTGCACGACACAGTAGACTGCAATACATACATATATATATATATAATAACACCTCTGCAGTCTACACGCACAGTATTAGATTCCATGGGTTGTCGCGTGGCGTGATATTATTTTTGGCCGTGTTCAGTTTAATGTTATGTTTTGTTTTAAACGACATATAATATTTATATATTTAATTTTACCATGAATAACGTTATTACGTTTACGTTTTTCCGAGAAAAATAGTCAACGCAACACATTACGTGAATTTTTTATTTTATATATTTTATAAACCTGAGTCTTTTGCACAGTTATTACTTATTAGTTTTAATACGTTTAAATTATCATACAAATTAATGTTTTTTTTTTAAATAAGAAAGACTTTATGATGAATATCATATAATATTAAAATTATAAACTGTATGAAATATTAAGAGCAGTATCCACATTTTCATAGTTTCAACATTTTAATATAAAACGCTTTTAATACTAAAAACAGTAAAATCGTGTTCAAATTTCTATGAATAGCTCAGCTAATTTGAAAATTATACTATGATTAGAAAATGGTATCATACATATTTGGTGAGCATTTCAAATATTTACAGTCATTACTTATTACTTACTCATTTTTGAATTACCTACAATAAAATAGATTTCGTTAAAAATGCGTAGGTACCGAGGTAGATATTAACTTGATACTCGTGCTTAAACTGATTTGTTAAAAAAAATATTATAATAATAACACGCATAATCATTTTAAAATAAATACATTTATCACTGCTTTGAATATAAATAAAATATAGCAATATGCGTATGTGTTATACATATTTAGTAATTTTACTTGCAGTACTCCCTTCCCGTTTGAAATAAGACTCCGAATGCGCCTATACAAGGACTCTTGCAGAGAAACAGCTCACTAAATGAAAAATACTTTTAATGCATTTTATTGAACAATAGTTTCTCATAGTAGGTTAATTTGGCCATAATCATAGAAAAAGAAAGAAGAAATTTTATATTTTATTATTTATACATGAAAACTTTAAATTATTAAAAAACATTTTCTCAGGTTATGTATTTGCACTACCTGCCACTCTCCAGGCGATACTGCGCACATACAATTGATACAAAATTGTCATCGTTTTCGCTATATAATTGTTAGATTGAGTAAAATTACGAGTGTTCAACCACTAACGGGGTAGTTTTTATTGTTTTGAATGTCCGCTTTATTAGAATTTATCCACCTTCAAGTATACGCTGCAGTGCTAAAACTAATTTATTACTACAATTAGTGTGCTATTAGTTGTTATAGCTAATAACATATACACACACATAATAGCTACAAAAAATACTTACAATTTCCTGTACAACGTTGTAATAATATTATATAGCTATATGGAATTGCTGGTTTGTCGGTATTTGGTGGCATGGCTAACGTTGCAATACCGTATGAATTGCTATGTAGGTACACTGCAGCTGGTGTTAGCGAACAGATTTACGATCGAAACGTCAGACCAAACAAAACATATACTTTAATTATATGTATATCTATATACACTGAATTCCTGAATTCAATCCATTCCATTAGAATTTAAATGGAATGACCTGTGAGAAGACGATTATTGTAAATGTCAGTTTTTGTTGAGTGTTGACTATTTAAGCTAAAATTAAAATTTGATGCGCGTAATATTTCTTTCGAATTGAATAAATGACCTACAAGTAACATTGGAAAGTATCAAACTTAGTACTTACCAAATATTGTAATATTGCGAATAATAATACATATTATAGTCATATATTACGTTAATAATAAGAAACTTAAATATAATTATCAATATTGTGTGTTATATTTTATTATAAAATACTATATATAGATGTGGTAAGATAACCAGTTCCAAAGTGATACCTAAATCAAATACCTTTGAAAATAATTAATAAATTATTATAATTCTATCGAGGATCAAAAATTCAAATTTTGATAACATGCTAAGTTTAGAACAATAAGATTTTTTTTTTTGAAAAAATGAAAATTACCGATTTGGAATTGTTTATTTCTCATCGTGAAATGCAAGGTGAAAATGTGTTTAAAAATGAAAACAAATTTTTTATGGAAAAAAAATTAAGCTTATACTTAACTATACCTCAAAATATGATAGTTTTTTAAAAATGGCATTATCCATTAATTCCACTGACCGGTATTCCTATAGCCATTCCACTTAGGATCTAATTAGGTTGTTGAAAGCTCTTTTCAGCTACATACAACAATAACAATATTATATAGGTCGCAACCCGTAGGCAAAGGCAAACCCACGAATTTATTATTTATAAGAACGTGACTGTATAAACGAGTATATTATACATTATACACATGTCCATGGAAACTATACATATAAACGACGAAAATCAAAAACCTATTACCATGCACCTGACGCTCTCCAGGTCAATTACCACTGCACAACATATTATTATTGCTTCTTTCTACCTATAATATATAGTTATGTGTGTACTGCGTATTATTCTCTGAGGAAAAAAATCGTATAACGAGCTATTTCTTCTGTAGTCTTAGATTTGAAAAAAAGTCTTAGACCTAATAAGTATAGTAGCTCAAATTTACTTTTGGACAGGAATTTCGAATATTATTTTTTTAATCATGTTCTCCCATTACCGCGAACCCTATTTAATATTTAAATTTATACAAAAAAAAGATCATACATTTGGAACAATCTTATAAATTTTACAATATATTCATCAAGCATTATTCACATATTATATCATGTATACTATATGTTTATACATATATTATTATGTAACATCATCATGTCAATTAATCGAAAAATTTAATTTTGTGTGCTTTATTTGGGAAATAACAGCGTATAAAATTGGATTAAAAATCGTAATGAATTTAATAATTAAATCAAATTTTTAAAAAAGTGTTATAGCTATATACTCATATGGATAATTAATTATTTCATTAAAGACTGTATGAGTTGCATGTGAAGCTTTGATATAGTATCTAATATCTATTGTTGTTATTACTTACTATGAAAAAAGATGGAAAATTATTACAAAAGTCGTCAACAATAATTTGATGATTTTTGTTTATAATAAATGTTTAAATTATAGTTGGTATTTAATATAAAATATACCTTCACCGAATTATAATGTGTTAAGTGATCTCAACCAAAAATCGAGTTTTCATTTTTTTTACCAGTTTTCATACAATATACAAATTATGCTTTTCTGTAGAAGAAATTCCACTATATAATTAACTAATATTTTGTAAAATAAACATTATCCATCTTGATAAATCTAATTGTATGAATGACAAACGTGCTACGAGAAATCAAGTTTTAAATTTATACGCACTCCCAAGTTACGAACATTATTTATAGTCAATAATATATAGGTATATCAAAATAGCTAATTCAACGACAGAAGCGTCATTTTGAGAGATCGTATTTTTCTAATTTTTGTCAAAGAATCCTTTTCTATTAATTTATTTGACATAGACAGTACCGTGCAGAGACAGCTATATAATTAATAAATATGCATATTATATAAAATAAAACGCTTATAATGGATGCAAATCAATGGTATCGACCGATATTTATAAAATGTTCGTCAATAGATTCAACAAGATCCGTAGATTATTATTTACTTGTTACTTTTCATCGCATAAATGTTGAATATAATTTACTCATAATAACTATCATTTTTCTTATACACTCATTGTTGTCCTTCCTCATTGACGGTTACAGAAAATAAAATAGTTATAATTGGATATAATTTTAGACTAGTGTTATATATTTAGTCAAAACAACTCAAATAATTGTGTTAAAAATCTGTACAGTTTACGGAGTTTAAAAAGGAATAAATCCATGGACATATTATTTGTCACGGGTTAGTGTAGGTCCGTGTAGGATCAGTTAGTAAAATGTATATAGTATAATAAAAGTAAAACTAATGTTTCAATTGTTAGTACGTGATTATGACCATTATGTATGAGTGGAGTGAATTATATAGCAAGGAAACAACGAGTACTTCAAAACGTATATTTAATTAGATTTATAAACATACGCTGTGTATTACACCATATATTATAATTATATTATGTTATTAACTGGAGGTTATGATTTCCGCCGCGACGATGATACAGTGTTCAATACACATTTATTTTCTAGATTTTTTCAGCTAAAACATATAAGGCACACATAATGTGTGAGGGTATTTTAATTTTTAAGTAAATATAAATCTTTTCTCGTCTCAGGTATTGACGTGATTTTTTAAATGGCAAAATATAAATTCTAAACATCATACGAGTATTATTGTGTTTTTATGGAACAACATTGAAAAATAAATTAGGAGTGTTTAAAAAATAAAAGTTGATACCTTTCACATGTATAATATTATTGTATGTGAAGCTGTTTAAAAGAATAAAATCTCGTAAATATGCACAATAAAAAATATTTTACTTCGGGGTACTCATGAATCTCAACGCTTCTTTTAGAGAATTGGCGAGGGGTTGCTATACATATACTTAAATCAAGACAAACAATTTTTGTATTTTTTTATGGTAAAAATCTTACTACTTTTACCCGGCTATAACCACCTGTTTCAACATCCTTTCCGTAACATGTGTAATACATTAATACCAGTATAGGCAGTATACCACACACAAATATACAATATATAGCTAATACTCTATACAGCATACGTTTATAAAGTAAAAACTAACTGAATGTTACAAATCGGTATGGCTAATGAATTATTGACAGAATAATTGATTAGCGGTAAGTTATCATGAAAATATAAAAATCAATGTATTCATCAATTATAGTGGTCATCAAACTGGAAAATAGATTTCGCAATTAATTTCCTTGATTATTTTATCATCTATTAAAACAATATGTTTTTTCTTCTAGAAATATATAGTAAAAAACAAAATGTTTACATAATAATAAATTAATAATTAAATATAATTCTTGAATATAATTGGCCGTACAAAAACACTTTATTGTGATACCTGGACGCTATATTTAAAACTGATATATTGTCCTGGTCAAACGGGAAGGTGTCCACTGAACAGTATTAAATAATTAGGGAAGATATTTATACAGTTTTACAATTTTTTTATTTTTGGAGGAAAAATACCTAGTTTTTACCAAAATGTGTTTCATGACCTAAAAATTCTACGTAATATAAAATTGTAACGCAATATTGTATATTTTATGTGTATAGTATATAGTTGTACTCATTACTCAAGTGCTTCTTATAACACTCAAACAAAACGTGAATACAAAATAAATAATAATTTTTCAATATTTTATTAATTTAAGTAGATAATTTGATAAAGTATAATCACTCATAGGCAGTAAAACAAATTTTAGTACAATTTCAAAAGATGTATAAACTTGGTTATTTGATTAATCTTGTTCAATTTCATATTATACAAAAAAATAAATATGTCTATAAAAGTATCATATTGTATTGGTTTCTTTTTAAAAACAAAGCTAAGGAACTAACGAGTACCAATGGTTTTGAGGTAAACAAAAAATATGAAAATTTGTTTGTTAGCATGTTTTTAAAGAAAAAATAATAATTATTGTACTGTAACAAAAATTTTAAAAATATTAGAATTTATACATTTGTTCAGATTTATTATTATGTATGGATACTTAAACATAATTGCATTCAATATTCATGTTTAAAAAGACATATTTTACTTCACTGCCTTAAGAGGATGTCACCCGCATGGCCGCGTGTGTTGTCTCTGTCTTACAAACGTACATCATAGCAAATTTACGTAATCTGCGTATTAGAGTAAATTTACCTATTATCAAATTTAAAAGTAAGAATATTATCTAGGCAATGGCATATGCTTTTATTGACATTATCATTTTAAAGTGATGTGTTATGTAAGATACTTCAACTTTAAAATGTTCATAAGTACCTCCCTTTAAAATAATAATATCAATAAAAGCATATGACATTTTCTAGATAATATTAATACCTTTATACATTTTATAATAGGTAATTTTACTTTAATATTAAAGCTAACATCACAAAATGTATTTTGCTGAACGTAAATTTTCCATAATATACTTCAGTAACACAGAGACAGCATATGAGGGTATAACGTCCTCTTAATAATAATTATATAATAGTACACGAATTTAGTTATACAAACTTTCACATCACTTATAACAACAATTATTAAATTATACTTTATTTTTAAATTTCCACCTAAAGATCGACAATAGGTTCGTTAATATATCGTGTTTTAAGAAAAAAACATTTATAGATTTTACCATCCCGGTCCTAAGTTCTCACTTGAGGCGAAGGCGATTGTCCACCCTGGCCTCTCCCTAAACACTGTTCTAAATCTTTACCTATATTATGTGTATAATATGATTGGCCATAATATAATATAACATCGATTGGACAATTGTTTAGACATTTTCGATATACGCCTAGACCACGTCAGAGTTTGTTTACGCGTCGCGGAACACATAATGCGTCCCCTCCACTAAATTTACAGCCCGAGTGCATACTTGACCTAGAAATGGTCGTGACGTGACGCATCGATATGATAATACGTATTATATAGGTATCATCGCAGAGTGCAGTATAGAAATACGTGGTAATATAATAATATATACTATCGGGAATTACTGTCGGGTTAGGTTTACCGTCGATATACCACGACGTTCGTACAGTCGTATACCAAGGTTCTGATTTTCACGTGTTCTAGGCGAGGAATCGTTTTTGTGCCAGCAGTACGCGGCACGGTGATCATCGGGCAGTCATGTCACCGCAGCCGTCGCCGCACTTCAATCACCAACAATCACCGCAGTACGCCTCCCGCAACGACGACGGTGACGACTACAGCTGCAGTTGTTACAACCACTCTAGCCCGTTTTCCGGTACCCCAAGCGTCGCCGACCCAACAATCGCCGGTCAACAGTTTTCCGGCGCAGTCCCGATAACTTCCGGTTCGCCGCGCCGATGACGGCGTTATCATGACCGACCGCCGGTACAGCGGCAGCTGCGGAAGCAGCAGCAGCGACAACAGCGACAACAGCTACAACGGCTATAACGGCAACAACGGCTACAACGGCAACAACGACTACAGCAGCAGCAACGGCTACAGGTGCGGGATCAAAACGCAACTGCATGCACCGTCGTCGGGCCGATGTAACGACCACTACACAACAACAACAACAACAATATTTGCAAAACCGGGGTCGCCCGACCGGCCGCCATGCACGTGAAGAAGACGTGGAAGACCGCCGCGGTGATGTTCCTGGCCGTGGCCACCGTCTCCACGGTCACCGCGGCGTTTTACTTCAATTACGCGGCGACCGCGTGCTGCGCGTTGGCCCCGCAGTCGTCTTCGTCGCTGCTGCAGGAACCGTCCAACGCCGCGGCCGCGAACAACGGTCCAGACCGGTCCAAGTCGGTCGGTTCTTCGGTACCACGCACGTCCAAGCTGTACGCCGTGTGCGAGATCCGCGATCACCTACGCAGCCCCGCCGACCGGGTAAGTACCAGAATTCATGATAAATTCGCAAAATAATAAATGCGGGTTTGCGAACGTCGAGTTCCGTTCGACAAAATTGAATACTTATTACGAAATTTCACGAAACGTTGCGTAAAAATGGCCGATAACGTTCGACGACGAGCGCGCGCCGTTATGCGTGTTGTCATCAAGTCACCTCAATCGCCATATTATACCTATCATATTATATTCATTGTCGTTAAACATTCATTCGGCGAGATCACGAATAATTTTCACGTATACATGTTTTTGGATTGGGTACACATATCTTGATTTCCTTGCTGTCATTTTGGGTAACACTAAATATCACCATATACTATTATGATATGTTACCCATTTTATTGTTTACAGTTAATACATATTAATACTTCATAATAAACAACGATATATTATATTTTTGATTGAATTAAACATTTAACCTGACATAAGATACCTAAATTGCAAAATAATGACAAAAAATTCAAAAACATATATAAGGTTCATAAATTTTCCTTAAAGTGGATAATATCGATTTTTTTTACTTGGGTCCTTGAAATGCGTTGAGTTGACTGCATATATCCTCATGTCGTCTTTTTACCATTTTCAATTTTTATAATTTTGCCTATCGTACCTATTATCTTATATTATTATCTTAGTTACCATATGACATAAAACTTAAAATATTTTTTTTTTATACTTCACGGTTATGTTTGGTTAGGTAAGAATTGTATAATATTACCATTTGATATACATTTGGAAATTTGATATAAAAAGCATGGTTTGACGTATCAAAACTACTCTATAAAAATACAACTAGGGAATTAAAAAAACTGTCATTTAGGACATTTTAGTATAAATATCGTGATAGAAGATGCGTTGATGCAGCACACAACCACATTTTATTCTTAATATAAATTTGAATTATAAAATATAAAGTAGCGTTAAGTTTAAACAAACATTTGTAAACTCAATAGTGTAATGCTTTATTGTTATTCCCTGTAGTTGTGTACATTAATTGTCGAGGTAATAAATTTAATATTGACAAAATGTTGGCCTAAAAAGATTAAAATATGAGAGTATGAGACGCTCACCATGCCTCATTTCTTATCTTTCTGGAGTTGAGTCACCAACTATGATCGAATGCCTCGTAATAAATTCGAAGTATAGTGGAGTTTTATTCTTATATATTATTATGTTTTGAGCCGGTAAAATAGTTGTTATGGAGCTGAGAACGAGAAAATTAGGTGCAGTAGCAAAGCCAGGATTTTTTTCAGGGGTGGGGGTTAGTAATAAAATAAAATAAATCCACAACCGTGTTAAAATAATAAAATAATTGTATGATAATGATTATTATCACCAGTGCAGTCGATAACGTGAATACGGCATAACAGAGTACATTTCACCACGAATAAATGATTTTATTTCTATATTATAAACATTATATTTTTGATAAAAATACGGCCGAAAGGGGGGTCAACAACCCCCCCTCGGCTACGCCACTGATTAGGTGTGATATGAGAGAGAGAAAATAATAATTTTAGGCAAATGATTTGTTTGAATAGACGGGTTTATTAAAATAAATTTAGTTCCAAGAATTCAAATGGCATTAAACTAAGACTAGGAGGAATAAAACAGATTTAGAATCGTCTAGGTACCTATTATAATTTATATCTATATATACCACTCCTCACGATTTTAATGGGGGTAATTTACCATAATAATAATAATAATAATAATAATAACAGTCTTTATAGAACATAGGTTACGAAAAACCTCGAGATGGGCGTCGTAGACGTCAAGTTAAAACATTACATAAAAAAAAAATTAAAAACATAATAATCATATAATGATTAAAATGGGAAGAAACAAATCGGCCAGATAACGAATGATTGTAAAATCATCGACATCGATTTTGGCTCACCGACGAAAAGACTATTATATTGAAAAAAAAAAAATACTTACAACTAGAGGACTGAATTACTCTGAAGTGAACAAAGCTGGTCGCTCTCAGTCGACTTTCAAGGCCGAGAAACGAAAAATAAGTGGCGGTCGATTACGCGACGGTCGTCTTCAAACGAAATAATATGTACTGTAGACAGGTGGGGGGAAAAATGAATAATTTATCATTTTAGTTATTTGTGACTCGGTACGTTTTAGTTATCTAACTATTATATAGTGTGCAAATCGTCATAGATTCTATCTTATATAGCGGACAGTTCTCGACTTAGAGCTTTCTCGACGAAAACGGCGTGTCAGTGGCGTTATTTCTGCCGTGACATGATATAATTATATAAATTACAAATTAAACAAATTATAAATAATAAAATTATATTGTGTACTTTGTATAGGTTATAATAATAATAATTATCATTATCATTCTTATTTTTTATTTGCATTGGATATGACAAACTGAAAAATAATGTTTTATGCTTGTCTACAATACTAATGGTGTTTATGTCGAATGATAATCGTAAAATCTATTACAGTATTTATAGATACCTATTTATTCACTCTAAGGTACAATTAAGCCAGGTTCTTTCGACTGGAAAGTACATAAATAATTGAATTTTCAACAAATAGGCAAATATTTTACGAATAACGTATTTCGATGACTATCGCGTATTTGACAAGTACACCAACATTTGCGTAATAGATGTAAGAGTAACCAAGTTAACTGTTATTACTACCGGTTAAGTAATAACAAATATGGGGGATACTGAAAAAAATACTTGGACAAAATCATGAATAATCAGAAAGCAAAATTGTCTATCTACCAATTATTATATTTATATATATATAAATGTTACACTATTAAAAACAAGATTCTCATTTAACTTAAGTAAATTATTATAAACTTGTATCTAACATAAACAAATTATCTACCTTGTTCAGATATATCAATTATTTTTAATAATGATAGGAAACTTTTAATGTATTATATTACATTATATATCGTTTATTATATTTTATTATTCATAAAATACATAATTTATTGTGTAAAAAGCGCAATACACAGATATACCTTAATAAGTATTTAGAAAAATAAAAAAAAAAATACTCTTACGTAACTTTGCTAATTGTTATAAAAAATAAATACAAGTATAAAACTGTAACCTAACCAACTAATGTTTGCCTTTGTGGCTTTGCTTATAATGTTAGACCTCGCCGAGCGTATAGTTCCAATTTAAGAGTTTGGGGTGTATACTATTAATAAGAAATATAAGAAGTATGTATATATTAAGAAGACGGTATGACGCTACTTCCGCATGTTTTGTCTCCGTTTCACAAACATACAACATACACATTTTAGATAAAAAAAAGTATAGAACCATTAACCAATTGTGTTGTTAGCTTTAATGTTAGAGTAAATTGATCTTTTATCAAAGTTAAAATTAAGACAATTATCTGTGCTTAAGTGTTAATTTTTTTTATATTTTAATTTTTAAGCGAGGTTTAAGTATTGTAAATAATAAATATTAAAAGTTAAAACTTTAAACTTATTTTTAACTATGATATTAAGTTAATTCATTCGAATACTAAAGCTAACAACATAAAATGATTCTACTGAATAGAACGTAAACGCTATGTTGTATATTTTGTAAGACGGAGAAAATATATGTAAGGGCAGCGTCTTCGTAAATAATATTTCACATACAATTTCGTGAATGTACAATTGTAAATAGATATAACTATATGTTTGGGTGTACACATTAGATTTGTGATACAAATACTTAATTATATACCTTTATAATAAAAAAGTAATTCCGCTATTAAACAGTATAGGTATTGTCGAATGTAACCTACCCTCGCCAGTCGCCATTATTAGTGTTACTGTTGTTGAGTAGTGACGTGTTGAATTTTAATTCGATGTTAAACGATGAAATCGATTCTGAGTGAAGAACACAGCTTTGCTTCCCCCATCTAGTCAGACAAAATAACAAAATATTGACATGTTCTTAATTCTTTACCTGTGCCTGTTTTTAACGTTATACCTAATTGAATCACATGACTGTACACATAACTTTATATACTTACTTACTGTCAGTGGCGGTAAACTATTAGTAGATTACCACTTCAACCCTACAATATCAAATATCGCAAGTATAATACTTTGATCTACTTCGTTAAAAAACAATATCATTTAATCATTTTAACTAATATATTAATTAGTCAACTAATGTTAATTTTACCTATAATAACTATATTTTATAATTATTATTATATTATATTACATTCCACAATAAATAAGAAATAAAAAAATCATTTAATTATTATAATATGTTATTAATTTTCAAGGCCGAGTCTCAGAATTATAATTAGGCCGCCGAAACTTGCTTTAATTGATTACTAGTAAATTTTGAAGTTGGAATGACTTATGTCAATTAATCACTTTGTCTAGTGTTTAATTATATTTTAACGTTGCGAAACCTTTGAAGTGTCACTAATTAGTAGCTTTTTAATATATCAATCACATCATTGATCAAATACTCTTATTATACATTAAATGTAAATGATCACTTATGTCACTTATATCTTAATTTAAATTTAAAAAGTAACAGGGATTGAGGAACTGCGTGTTTTTATAATATATAATATTTATTTATACTTATTTCCATTAATATTTAGTAGTTAATATTTGCTATTATTATAAATCTTAAAAAGATTCTATCCCGGTTGTGGTTTTTTTTTCAAAATGTACCTATTTTTAAAGGATTTAGGTAAGAGTGGAAATTTAAATTGTATTAATCAATATAGGAACAAAAAACTCAAAATGTTTAAATAAAAAGTCTAAAATGTAACTAGATCTTTTTTTTTAATTTACTTTTTTTATAACATCCACATTACTGTATGGTACTATTATATTTTACTGAACTTAAAATACTAATGCTCCTACTGTTATTTGTTATCATCGACAGTTATTATGATCTATATTTTGTCTCGACTTACATAACTATGAGATAGTAAAAAAAGGTGTAGGTATCTATAATTAATATTTATGCAGTACTAATTATTGCTAAATTTAAAATTTTTTTTTTTTTCATATTTTCTCCCCATTTATTATTATAAGGTATGTGTACTTGTAAGACTCTTACTATAATTAGTATTTTTTTTTATCATAATACAGAATTTAATAGTTTTAAAAATATACATTTTTTATTAAGATTTTTATTTGGCTGTTGTTGAATATTTTTTATTTAAGGCGATAATTTGAAGTCTTATTTATGGTCACCGTAGAATTATTTTTTATAGGTAATATTCAATATTATCGTATTATGCATATTATTAAATATTAGGTAAGTAATTATACTTATTTAAATTATAACATAAGAACTTATAGGCTATTTTATTTTTATATTACGTTAATATTTTAAATTAATACATAAGAAAAAAATCTTTACTAATTATCAAATAAGGCCAGTTATAATTACATTAATAGCGGTATTACAAAAAGTCACAGCGCTTTATATTTAGTTGGAATAATCTAGTACAAATTTTAATGTATAGCCATCAATTGACAGATGTTGGGATAATTATTATTTTCATATAAAATAAAAACAAATACATTACATTATTGTAAAAATTAATTTTATAGAAATAATTGTTGTTTTGAGAAAGTGCAAAAATACCAACAATATTAGATTGTTATATTTTAATTAAAATAAAAGGTATTTATAGTACTTATCATTTATTAAAGAAAAACTCACAATAACAAATTTATAATAAAAAAAATAACGAAAATAAATTTTAAGAATCTTTGGATAATAATTTTTTACATTGCTCGCAGTGAAGCTTTAGTTCTTATGCCAACTTTATCCTAGAAGACAGACAATATTTAATAGCTCAGAGAGAGAAAGGTAGACTGCATAGTATGGTTTCAATTGATGAACTATTAAATATAACAGAAAAACGTAGATAATTTTTTTAAAAAAATAAGAAAAAGCTATTAAAAAATTTAATAGATATGTATCTTAAATTTAGTGGAAACCCCCTATTTAAACTGAAATCCATTTCTAAAATTTCCCGTTTTTCTTTTTTTTTTTGGGTTGTTTTTCTCAATAATTTTTAAAAATACTGGGAGTTTTAACCTTTCTTAAGAACAAACTAAATCCGACTTACATTAGATATCACCCTCAAGTTGAAAATTACAACATTTTTTTGACTAATGTTTATAAACACAAAGAATAATACATATCATTGTATAATCAATACATCAATATATATTCAACGGAACGTTTTAATCTAAAAAAAAAAATCTTAAAATAAAAAGTATCGTTAAATATTAAAGTTGTTTTAAATCATTAATAATATAATTTATATTATAAATATATATCTATAATATATAAACTATAAATATTTAATAATATATTATAATTATATCAACCAAAGTTACAATAATCGAAAATAAATAATATAATATTCTGTACTATAATTAATTATTAAGTACCTAGTATATATTGGATATACTATTTATACTTTAACGGTATAAATTATCTAAATTAATTAGGTGCCTATTGGTGAATACTGTTAATAGATAATACAATAAACAAGAGGGAACTCCAATTAATTGGTAATTTAATAAATAATATTATTAATATTATTAGTCTATAGACTATATTTAATATTAATATATACACTCAAAAAATGATAACTAATTTCAAAAGATTTTCAGTAAGTAAAAAACTCAATAAATTATTTATTTGAAAATTATAATTGTTGTATGAAGAAAAACATTAAATAAACAATATACATGTTTTTTAATTGTTTATTTGGAAATCTGAGTAGGAACTTTAATTGCTGGACGATTCTTGAGTGATTTATAATTTAGCACGTAAGATTTTAAGTAATTTTGTGTGTTTTTTAGTTTTTTTTTAGATGGTCTATAATAATGATTTCCTAATATCCATCAACTATCAAGGTAAAATGTCAAGTTAGTACGTAGGAATTTTAATAATTTGAAAAATACTTTCCCTCGTGGTCATTAAAAACTAATGCATTCAAATAACGATTTCTTGGACAATTCTATTATAAATATATTATTTATCACATATAATGGTAAATAAAAATTATTATAGTGAGCAAAATTGTATTTGAACGATCGTACCGAAAACACTTGATAAAATATCCATAAAGAATCTACCTAGTATAAAATAAAATTCACTTTATATTGAAATTTAATTATTAATATTAGTATTCAAAATTACTAGGATTTGATTCTAAAATGGAATTTTTTTTATCATAATATTAGTGTATATCTATATAATTTATATAACGTGTAAATGAAACAGTGAAGCGCTCCCTAATGTAACGCACATAAATTGTAATATTAATTTTTTTTTATTCTGTAAGTCGTAAGTGTATATAGCTGAAGTAGGTACTAACGTACCACACATTCATGTACGACATACAAAATATTCACAACGAGCGCTAAACGTAAATTATTTTATTTGTTATTTTAAAGCATCACTCTTTGGTCAATCACACCTGTATTATATAAACTATAACTACAGTTACCTGTTAAAATATCTCAAATCATTCAATTGGTTAATAGGTGTATTATGTTCAGTGATAATAAAAATATTAGGTACCTAGAACAGTAGTACCTACCAGGTAATTTCTATAACTGGTACTCGTATCGATTTTATTAGTTGAAAATTTCAAATGCAAAAGTGATTTGCTTGATCAAAAACCTTGATTTAATACAAGGTTTTTCATAGTTTGTACTAATCAAAATATATTGAAAATACATAATTACCATTTTTTTTTTCTATAGTATATTTTAAGTTAGAATTTTGATGAAATTCGTTAAAATTTTCAAATTATTTTCAAATTAAAAATTCCTAAATATTTTAATATTCATACCTTATAGATTAGTAAAAAGATTGATTAAAATAAATAAGTTTTCTCTAATATGTCAAATGACAATTAATTAATTAATATAACATGATAAAACTTCATTCGTTTATGAAAACCTTATTCTAAACTTTATAGAATATAGATAGCTTTTTGGTAAATATTTAAATATTTATATTTATAATAACGGTGTTTTTATTTATTTTTTGATAAAACTGCAGCGGACTTGGTTATATATCCAACGTTACATTATATCTGTTTCATTTTAGGTCTACACAATAATTATTTTATCTATTCGCAAAATTAACAAAAAATGTTTAAATAAAATGCTACAGCTCTTTGCTATTGTTGATCAATAATGTAAAAAAATGAAAATGCTCGTATTGAATGTGATAGCCAACATGCAACAATTAAATTCAATAAAATAATACCAAAAAGTAACTATAAGATTTCCTGGAATGGATAAGGTTTTTATGGGATAGAAAGAAAGTTTGTTATAAAATATTTTGTAGGACAGTTTAGATATACGTTATAATTATTATTCCGAGGTGAATATTTTAAAAAGTTTGTATTTTGTTTACCTATGTTTGATATTTTTGCATTATCTCAGAGCTGAAGATGGTAAGTCCTGATGGTCTTGGAAAGGTTTTATTTTAAAGTTAAAAAATATATTAAATATATTTGTGTAATAGTGTGCTTAACATACGTAGGTAGCTAATTTGTTTAGTTTTTGTCTTTATGTATTGAATGGTCCAGGTTAGGTATAATAAAAGTCTTAAGTAGGTACATTACTATTTCACTGATTTGTAACAATAGTGATAATTATTTGTTTGTTTTATTTTTGCAGGATAAATTTAGCCGCAATCGGCGACAAACTGTTGACAGCACAAGCAGTACCGTCGATAAGAACCCAGCAAATAAATACACTAACAATGTGGAGAGTGATACTGCCCGTAACGGTGACAAAGGGAACGATACCTCTCTCATTTATTTCATTACGCCTACATATCCACGAAGAGAGCAAATTGCCGAGCTCACAAGATTAGGTCAGACATTAATGCATGTCTCCCGACTTTATTGGATAGTAGCGGACGACCGACCCGACTGCAGTCTACAAATAATGAACCTACTACCAGATTTCAGTAAGAATAATGTTCAATAATATGTTCCTACTTTCCTAGCTATACCTATTGACTATTCTAGAATATTGTTGCAATATTTGTTTTCCAACCGATCAGGGGAAGTATGGTCTGGTCCTCAGCCCGGTTATAAAATTTAGATGGCGACAAAGAAAACATAAAAATTAGTGCTTAAAATAATTATTTAAAAAATAATAAATCTCAGTCTATTATTTAAAGAACATATTGAACAAAATAATATTTCATTGTCGACCATCAAAATTCAAAATAGTTATAACATTAATATACATTTCAATAAACAATAAACGTAGTGATAATAGTATAATTTAGTTCTTGAAATTCATGAATTTTTATCTTTAATTTATGTCTTTTATAAACAGTTTATAGTATTTTCTTATTAGGTAACAACCTAGAGCTGGACTTTTAAAGCTAAAACGGATACAATTATTAAAAATAAAAATAAATACACTGGTTAGATTTTAAAGCAGTGGTCTTCAACTGGTGGGTCACGTTAAGTCTTCTTTTTAAAATTAAAATTATATAAAGTAAAAAAATAATTTTTTAATTATTAAATTTAGAAAATTAGTAAATGAAAATACCTACTATAATGTATTTTTTATTTAGTTTTAATAGTACTACTGCAAAGCATTAGGCAATTTTAGCTTTTTTACAAAGCTTATATGAATTGCAAAAAATGTAGGCCTAAAAAGTGGGTTGCGATTCCAAAAGGTTAAAGACCACTGTATTAAAGTATCCGATTAAAAATTCACAAATAAGTTTATAATAACACAATGAAAATTTGTGATAAAAGTTTTTGTTTAATAACTAGAAAATAGACACAATTGATAGTTAATAATATCATGTATGGATGTACTTAAAATTTAAAATGCAATATGCTTTGTATGAACTCAGAACTATATAACTATAACCTAAGTATGAAGTGGCCCAATGCACATTATTTACTACCTGCTAAGTCAAATTCTGCAACCAATTTTAATACTTGTAAAACTCATTGAATTAAAAATATTATTGTATATTATTAAATGTTGACTTATTATGATTTATCATTTTTCCAGGCATTCCTTATACGTATATTGCCAGCCCTATGCCATCGATATATAAACGTGACCCAGACGCCATGCCCCGTGGTGTTTCTAACCGTAGAGCTGCTCTCAACTGGATAAGACTGAACCACAACATTAATGACTCGAACGCTGTAATTTATTTTGGTGATGATGACAACACGTTCCATTTGGATCTTTTTAAGGAAATACGTACCACAAAGAAAATATCAATGTTCCCGGTTGGCTTGGTTGGAGAGTATGGTGTTAGCTCACCGATTATTGATAAAGTTAGTTTAACATAGTTTTTTAACATCATTAGCTATGGGCTTAAAATTACGATTAAAATGTACGATTATTAGTTGTACATACTACATCTTGTAAAGAATACATTTATGTAGTAGACTGAATAACTGATTAATCTTTTTTGATGTAAAGGGAAAAGTAGTTGGCTTTTTTGATAGCTGGCCAGCAAAAAGAAAATTTCCAGTAGACATGGCTGGATTTGCTATTAATGTTCAACTTTATTCAAATACCCTTATGCAACTATGCCATATAAGGCGGGTTTTGAAGAAGACCGTTTTTTGTCAGCACTGGCTATTCGATTAGATGAAATTGAACCAAAAGCAGAAAATTGTACAAGGGTGTGTATATATGAAAAATTACTTATTAATTATTTATAAATAGGTTTATATATTTTTATTTTATTTTGAATTTGAATGGATTTAATGATTTAGAATGATAATCTTAATTTTACTTTAAGCTAAAATTAAAAAACTAGTACATTTATTAAAAAAAAATTATAAAATCATTTTTTTATATTATATAGCTTTTTATTTTTTTTTAATTATTAAATTTTATTTCAACAACTTTCTTTTGTTTACTATTTGTTAACATTTTTCTATTCATTTATATTTATTTAACATTCATTTCAACATAAAATTCTGTTTTTTATTTCTAAATCAAAGTAAATTTATAAGATTTATGATTTATGCTACCTGCCTACTTATATTGTATAATTTATTTGGAAAATAATTAAATAATTGTAAATAGCTCGTGTAATTAACAATCCATAAAAGTGTTTAAAGTCAGAAATATTACTGTATTTTATAAATCAGATTAAAATAATAAGTATGGAAGATGTCATAAATAAATTATTTTAGTTTCTTAGTTCATAACATTTTGTTTATTTAAATTTATTTAACTTACGTTATACAGTAATAATATTACCAGTTTATCACACATGAAATAATTAAATTTCTATGTTAATGTATACATGATTGTCACAGATTTTGGTTTGGCACACTCAGACAGCAAAGAAACCTAAGCCAATAGTCATGGTCAAATCCAAAGCAGCATTGCCTGGTTCACTGGCTACTCTACTCGATCAAGTGACTATGTTAGGTATAGGTGGAGTGAGCGAAACAACAGGTAGGTCAAAATAAATGTATACTAGTATACAAATGTATAGTAGTTTTTTTTAGTATAAATTCCATTATTAATTTTATGTTTTATTTTAGGTGTTCGCAGTTATATGACAAAAAATGGTAATATTTTTAGGGTATAACCTAATATAACCTCATTTTCTTTTAATATTTGTATAAAGTGTTTTATTAGATAAATGTAATATAATTTTAGTATAAATTATTATTATAAGATTTTATTTTATTTCTTTAAATTTGTATTGTTACGTATAATATTTTTGTTTTCATTTATATATTTTGTTGTTGTTGAAGTCATTACATTATAATATTGTTTATGTTTTTTTTTATGTGTGAGTAATTTTAATACTATAAATAATCAATTTTAAGTTCCAATACAAAATGATTTTATTTGATTGCCAAATTATAGTTCTATTACTTAAAAATTTAAATAATGAATCTATTCAATAATTATTATTTTAGTTTATTTTCTAAGATAAATGTTATAACAGATTAGTTTCAGTATTTTATATATATAAATGTAAAATGTAAATAAGATACATGTAATTTGATTTTTATCACTATGTAGTATTTAGTAATAGCCACTTTGTTGTCTCTTCATATTATTTTTTATTTGAAGGTTTTGATATGTCTCCAATTACTTCATCCAACACATAATTTAGCAATCCCATTGTTTGATCTTGAACCAAAACTATGTCAAAAGCAAGTTTATATTGTTGCAAATAACCATCTTCATGTTCCAGCTGTAATTAATGTATATATTATGTTGAAATTTATGTTGAAAAAGAATAGATTAATATATAAATTATACAATATAAAATATATGCTATTACCAAATTGGCATTTAAAAATCCTATACGTAGTACAGTATCGTATTGGATACCACCATCCATATTTGCATCTCCTAACGAATCACCTAAAAGGATAACATTGGATCTTCCATTTAAATGTGTATCCTGAAAAAAAAACAAATTTTAGTTTACTTATAAGCAGTTATTATTTGTAGTTACATTTACATTTTGATGTGTATCAATGTATGCATGTTCATTTTTATTAAATACATGTATGAGTTTTTCTCCTTTAAATCCTTCAATTGTAGATAAACCGTTATTGTCTGTAGACAATTTTAAAAAATTTGATACAACTTTTACATTATCAGTTAACAAATTTTCATGCAATAGTATGAGTTCAACAACATCACCAATCAATGCCAATAAAACAATAATAGGTATTTTTTTGCAGAATAATTTGTTAAATGCTTCAGTACTACCATCTCTAAAAATATATACAAATATTATTAAAAATATAAATTTGTAATAGAACATATTATAGGTTTACCTTTTATTTTAATATTGCATATGATATTTATAATTATAAATTATTATACTAGTAATTTAAAGCAAATACAATTTAAAAATCACTATTAAAAAAACAAATAGTATTTTAATGTATACATTTGGTCAAGTATCAATATGTTTAATATTGATTTTAGATTCAAAATGTATGCTATGTAACTGTAAGAATGATTGTCTGAATAAACAAGTTTGTGTAGCATCTAATGTATATAATATTATTCACGTAGGAGAAAATATTTGATTAATATTATACATAAATTAAATAAATTGTTAAATATAACAATGGTTTTGAAAAGAGTAATAATAATACCATAAAACATTCAATTAAACATACACCTATGATTGACGAATTTAGTGAAAATTAAAGATTTTATGCAGTATATTACATGAAACTTAATAGTGAAAAAATATTTCACTAATTATTAATTTTATAAAATATAATACTAAAATCACCATTAAATTTATCAAAAAACAAATTAAAAACTACTTGAGTATCATGAACTATTTTTATTCTAACAAATGATTTATAAATACCTAAGATGAAGGTCAGCTTTCTCAATAGATTTTTTAATATCTTTATACTGAAAACACAAGCCTTTCAACAAAAGTTGACTTTTTTGCCACCATTCTTCAATAAATGGTAACTTTTGTGCGACTGTCATTTGTGTGTTATCTTCAATTGGTCGATATGTTTGTAATAATATTCGGGCTTTTTCTTTGTAATCTTCTGATAAACTGTCACATGATTCAAATACACCTAAAAAAATAAAATATTCTAATACATTTTTTACATAATTTTATGAATTAAATTATTTTTAAATTTTCATTAGCTTAATTTATAGCAATGGATTTATACCAATAACATGTAAAAATTATTCATTAGTGGTTAGTATTACTATAAACTACAACTTAAAAACAGGTAAATATTTGATTAAGTGTTTGATCTTTTGTGCATTTTATTTTCAAAACCTTTGAACTATTAACCGATTTATAAACTACCATGTAATTATATTAAAATAAAATATGCATTTAAATAAAGATCAAATAGTAATAGTATTTAAATTTTGTTTTTTTTTCATTATGTCATTATTGTGTAACAATAAGATATTATTTATGGTTTGTGTTTATATATGACATAGTTTAATAAAAACAATAAAATATTACTTAAATAATATGAAATTATTATTTAAAAAAGTTGGTAAATCTACTAACTATGTACTTCCTGGTTTCTTATATTTTTATTTCCAATATAATATACACAAATAATTTTAACATTTTTAGTGCATTTTCTCGCTTGAAAAAATATGTTTTATATAATATATTGTATAGCAATGAAGGCAAAAATTAGATAAATGCTAACATCATATTAAAATATAATTTACCTAATTATATCTTTTATAATTACAACAAACTGCAGTATAAAATACCTTAAATTATTGCATACATGATTTACATTTTAAGCTAATCATTTTCAATATTGACAATTATGTTGCTACCTATTGGTTTTTAGAAATAATTTAGAATATTATATTTTAAAACAGCTTATAGTTGACACCAATAACCAAAAATGTTTTGGTATAATACTTGTATTACATTATTCCAATTTTTAATCGATGTTATCTTAATTTAATTTTTTTTTACATAATTTTTAACATTTATCTAAATGTTCACTTCTTTTAAATAGAGAACAACTAGCATTTCAAAACATTTAATTTAAAATTGAGTAATGTAATTAGAATTTGTAGCAAAATATCAAAATACATATGTTATTTAACATTTATAAACCGAATAACCTCAAAAATGTACTAAAATCTATCATATCTTGAAAATGTTAGTATAAATTATAAATATTAAGTAAAAAAAAAAAAAGGAAGATAAAAAGCAATTCCAAGTACTTATAAAAATTAATTATGAAGGAAATTCAAATAATATATTTGTTTTCAACTTACTAAAACTACTCATTGTTTGTTTGTTGTTGTACTCTGACGTAGATATGGTTCGATCGAAATCTGATATTATCTTGAAATACATTAAGATACACACACAGTAAATACATAGTATTAGTAGTTAGATATATAAAATACTATGAAAGAATGTTACTTGTAATTTATCAGGGCCGTCCGTCACTAGCTGTGCAATCTTTGCGTTGACATCATTTTCACATCGAATGTGAACCGTGGAGCCAATTTTTGTTTGATCTAGAGAAAAATACAAATATTATATAAAATTAATAATTTATATGTAAGTTTCTACCTACAACACAGTCAATAAAACTAGATTAAAATACACATAACGTACCTCTTCAATGAACTTCATGTTTGAGCAGGAACGTGAAATAATAATGAAAGAGTTCGCACAGCACGTATTGTAATCAATTGAATGAACCTCGGGAGCGCTCGACAACTATAACAATTATAATACAATTATAATATTATTATGAGAACAGTACAAGCAATAAATGTACAATGTCCGTCCTACAAAATTAAAATTATGAACTTCGTCAGAACTCCGCTGTGTGAAACCGCGAGGGTGGTGATATTAAGTTGTAGTCAGTGACGAGAAATCGTCAACGATTGACAACAGTCGCGATCGGACGTTCGACAGAAGGATTTTCGGCCTTTGGCAACGACGTTGATATCGGGACCGTCAATGTCTGTTAGGATTTATGAGTGGCCGATAAAAATATATTGCAATTAAGTACGTACGCTGCAGTAAGAAGTAATCGCAAGACGCGGTAGTCACGTAGTGGAAAAAATGACCGAGCAAATAAAAAATAAACCATAGAATTAACTATTAAGATTAACACCCGCGGTCACATCATCATCATCCGTCACAATAACGCGGCAACCGGCAGATAAGGCGACGAGATTGTGCCATTGTGGCGATGTGTACCTACGTGGCTATTATCCGGCAATAACAATATTCTAATTCTAATATTTACATAATTACATAATATACCTATGTAAAAATTATAAATTATGATCGTCGTCGTCCTCGTCGCTGTCGCCGCCACCTCCTCCGTACAAAACATACATGTACTGACGTACGGTTATGTGGCAAAAATATGTGAAATTGTCCTGGAGGACGGCATCAATAATCCCAAAAATCAACGAATCCCATTCAAACAATGTAGGTACAGGCGATACAGATTTTATACGTTTAAATACTTAAATAATATTGTCCCTTTCTAGAGTTGTCACTAAGAATTTTGGCTATTCGACATTATATTTTTTGATTAATTGCATTTATATGAATATGTAACAGTCGACCGCCGCACTATCCAAATAATAATAAATCGTTATTTTATTAATTGTTGTCAATGTTGCCGTTGTGTCAAAATCAAAATTGTGAATTCCAGTCACCACTTTTTGACATGACATAAATTATTCGAAATTTGTATATTAACAATTATGTGCTTTGGACTTGACGTTAAACTAATATACCTATTTTATCGACACTCAAAATGAACATGGACATGGTTTTTTTTTATTAGTCTCACCAATAAACTCAGTAGATCAGCAATTAAGTCAATTAAGATGCATTTTTAATTTATTAGATAAGATATGAATTGTGATCGGTTATAATTTATACCACAGATTAAGATATAGGTAGGTACTTGGTATATGCCGTATATATATTATGTCCTAACTCCTAATCCGTAACCTAGACAAATAATTGTCTTAAAATATACCATAATATTTACATTTTTCGGTATTAAATAACACAATTGATGTCCCGTGCGTTTGAAACGGCAATTTTTCGTGGAGGCCAATTTGTTTAACAATACCGATAGAACACGGTTGTGTGAAAAGATCTTACTATTCATAGTTATCTTCCTACTCTATGTCGTATCTACAGGAGTACCTACAAGATTACAGCGCCGAAGAAACCAAGTATATGTCTACAGCAGTCAACTATTTATAGGTAGTCTTTATTTAAGGTCTATGAGCATGCCAATTGGCATAATATCTATATATAGTTAGGTATTGGCTTTCACTTAAGTATAGGTATTAGTTTTACCTACTTTTTAAGCGAGTCTGTAAAGTCAGAAAATAAATTATTTATACTTTATAGGTACCTATACTATAAAATAAGTAAATACTTAAATTTAAATAGTTATGGTATAATCATGTACGATATAGGTACCCAAATAATCAATAGTTACTCATAATCCATGTATACGTATAAGGTCTAGTGTCGCCTTGTCGGGTTTAATGGTATAAATGTATAATTATATGGTGTATACCTATAATGTCCTACTGTAGTACTGAGTATAATATCCTTATTGGCTAACTAGTAGCTGTTGTATCGTTATCTAATTATCTTCTCTCATTGATTAAGTCAAAGTGTACGTGAATTGTGAAATAAATATTGAATATCATTCAATTCACAATTGACAATTAGTACCTACTAGTCTACTGCCTAGTTGCTATTAGATAATACTACGAACTTTATTACTACAATAGACTAACACACAACGACTTAACATTATAAAAAAGATCGCGCGCGGTCACAAGGTTGTAGTATACATAGTTTGTATACTAAAATACAAGACTTAAGACTTAAACTTGAGGTAAGCAATTCTAAATATTGAATCGTGTTATGATCCATTACTTAAAATAATATTATATACTGGATTATTCATAATTCTATCAAAATGCACAGCAGGTACAGTTTTCCTCATAAATTTTCTCGAGTATGTAAAAAAAACAAACTAAAAACTATTTATAATATTCATGTTTTTATATTTAATCTATATATTAAATAATATACTATGTATATACTTGTCAACAATTTAAAGCCACACAATTGTATATCAATATACTAGGTAGTAGTATGTACATTAGGTACTTCTGTTTTATAACAAATTTATTCTCATTACTCGTATAATATTATTTATCTATATTGGTATAGATGAATAGTCTATTAATTTTTGTTAATATATTAAAAATTACTAATATATATATATAATTATGTATGAATTATATAATATTTTATTCATACATCATACTTATTAATATATTACATTTTATATGTATAGGTATCTATAAATGTAGAATGTTAGTCTGGTAGGTATTTAATCATTCTACCAATTATGTGAAACCATGACTCGTGAGTCGTGGGATAGTCTATAATTTCTACTACAACACTTACAAAGAAAGAATGCGTTCGATTGTATCTAAGAAGTTATAGAACCCATTTTAACAAACCTATTAGCCGTATTTGCAAAAAACAATAGATATACGATATACCGCATAGGTAATATATATAATATTATTTATACTATCGCGTTTACACATTATAAATGCGTGTGTGTGTACTTTATGTATACTGTATAGCTATAATTAAAAATAATTTGATTATTATGAATACTAAATATCGACGGTCAGTTGTGAAACGGCCAATAATAGTCGAAACAATCAATTGACTACAATTAACAAATGAATGTCGTACATAAAATATATTTAAAATCAATGATCATTAGTTTCTTAAGTCATTTCTAAAAGAAAAAGGTTAGGTATTCTGTGATATTTTTTTAAGTTCAAAGGAGCATAGTGTGGGTTAATTTTTTAACCATTATTTACCTCC